>NW_007730169.1:72217-116000 GCF_000696425.1 Galeopterus variegatus
CGTGGAAAAAAAGACAAAAAAAAAAAAAAAAAAATCACACATGTATAGGGGGGTTATTTCTGATTTATTTATATTCTGATTTATTTCTCAGTTGTACTCCATTGATCTATATGTTTCTTTATGACAGTACCACTATTTTGTTTCCTGTAGCTATGTATTAAGTTTTGAAATAAGAATGCATGAGTCCTCCAACTTTGTTCTATTTCAGATTGTTTTGGCTATTGCAGTCCATATAAATTTTTTATTGCAATTTTTTTTTCTGTTTCCTCACTGCTTTTTAAATTTTTTTAAATTTTTTTAAATTTTAATTTCTCAATATATATTGTAGTTGACTTTCATGACCCTTTACCCGTTCCTCTTTCCCCCTCCCCGCCATCTACATCGTATCTGTTCACTTACCTTAACAAGTTCAAGGAATTGTTGTGATTGCTGTTTCTTCCCCCCCCCCATTTATTTGCTTACTTGTTTATTTTTAGCTCCCACAAATAAATGAGAACATGTGATATTTCTCTTTCTGTGCCTGACTTGTTTCACTTAATATAACTTTTTAAATTTATATTGCAATTCTATATAAATTTTAGAGTCAGATTTTCTGCAAAAAAAGGCCATTGGGATTTTGGTAGGAATTACATTAAGTATGCAGATCACTTTGGGTACTGTTATGGACTGAATGTGCCTCGCCCCCATCCTACCCCTCAATTTACATGTTGAAATGCTAAGCCCTAATGTAATGGGGAGCCTTTGGGAGGTAATTAGGTGGAGCCCTCATGAATGGCACTAGTATTCTTATAAGAGACATGAGCTTGCTCTCTGTCTCTTCTCTTTACCATGTGAGAATACAAGATGACTGCCATGTGCAAACAAGAAAATGGGTCCTCACAGATATCAGATCTGTTGGTGTCTTGATCTTGAACTTCCCACATTCAGAACTGTTAGAATAAATGTTAGTTGTTGAAGCCACCCAGTATACAGTAATTGGTTATAGGAGCCCAAACTGACTAAGACAGGGAGTATTGCCATCTTAACAATATTAAGTCTTTCAATTCATGCACATAAGATGTCTTCATTTACTTAGGTATTTAATTCCTTTCAATAATGTTTTGTAGTTTTCAGTGAATAAATGTTTCACTTCCTTAGTTAAATTTATTCCTATGTGCTCTTTTTGGTGCTATTTAAATGGAATTGTTTTCCTAATTTCACTTTCCAATTCTTCATTGCTAGTATATAAAAATACAACTGATTTTGTACACTAATCTTGTATACTGCAACTTTACTAAAATCAAGTACTAGCTCATAATTTTGAGGGGGGGATTCTTTAGCTATTTTCTACATGTAAGATCATGTCATCTGTGAATGTAGATATTTATGCTTCTTCGTTTCCAATTTGGATGACTTTATTTTTCTTGTCTAACTTCTCTGGCTATCAATTCCAGTGCAATGTTGAATAGAAGTGACAAGAGAGGACATCCTTTTCTTGCTCCTGATATTGATAAAGAAAGCTTTAGTCTTTAACCAGCAACTATGATGTTGGCTGTGGGTTTTTCATAAATGCCCTTTAATAAGTTGAGGAGGTTTCCTTCTATACCTAGTTTGTTGGCTGTTTTTATCGTGAAAATGTGTTGATTTTCTTCAAAGGTTTTTTATTTTTATTTTTTTGCCTCAACAGAGATAATAATGTGGGGTTCCCTCACTCCTTTATTCTTTATTCTCTTAATATGGTGTATGTAGTGAGTTGAACAGTATCTCCCCCCCCGCCCGGGCAAAAAAATTTTTCATCCACCCAGACCCTTGGAATGTGACCTTATTTTGAAATAGGGTCTTTGCAGATGTAATTAGTTAAGGATCAAGATGAGATCATACTGGGTTAGGGTGGGCCCTAAACATAATGACTAATGTCCTTATAAAAGAAAAGGTCACAGAGACAGAGACTTGGGCTATGGGAAGACAGAGGCAGAGAGATTGGACCTTACAGCATGAGACTGTACCAAGCCTATAGTGCAGAAGAGGAAGACAAAGGAACGTCCTGAAGGTGACTGGAGAGGGTGCTTAAATGTCTAGGTGATGCTGCTCAGCAGCACAGTGGGAAGTCTCTGGGTCAGAGAACTCCAAACAGTAGCAGTGGCTTACAACCTTATAACTGTAAGATATTCTCTTATCAGTAGGCAAGAGCTGATGTGGGATGAAGTTTTGCTAGGCATACAAAGCAGGTAGGCTGTAAATGGCTAAGAATCTCCTTGTAAGGGCTATTTTTAAAATAATTGGTTGTTTAAAAAAATTAAGTTTGGTGATGGCAAGCTTTGGAGCTAATGGGCCTTAAAATGGGCAGTAAAGAAATAAGCTAGGGGCCAATATCCAGAGGCCATCTTTGGCTCATTTTTATAATAATGTCTTTCATCAAATTTGGGTTGGGTATTTTTTGCCATTATCTCTTCAAATATTTTTTCCTGTTTTTTCTCTTCTCTCCTTCTGAGATTCCTATTATGCATATGTTGCTATGCTTCATAGTATTCCACAGGTCTCTTAGACTGTTCATTTTTCTTCATTCTTCTCTTTTTCTGATCCTCAGCCTGGATAATCTCACTTGACTGATCTTCCACTTCACTGACTGTTTCTGCTCAAATGCCTATTCAAATCTGCTGTCAATCCTCTCCAGAAAGTTTGTTATAGAACTCTTCAACTCCAGTTTATATTTGGTTTCTTTTTTAATAATTTCTTTATTGAGAGTCTCTATTTGGCATTATTCTCATGGTTTCTTTTCCTTCCCTGAGAATATTTTAAATTGCTGATTTAAAGTTTTTGTCTAGTAAGTGTGATGTCTGGGCTTTTCCATGAATAGTTTCTGTTTTTTTCTGTGTATGGCTATACTTTGCTTCTTGCATGCTTGTAATTTTGTGTTGAAAACTGGACATTTTGAATATTATAATCTGGCAACCCTGGAATCTGATTCTCCACTCCTTCCCATAGTTTTTTGTTGCTGCTGTTTCGTGATTTTTTTCCCCTGATATTGTAAAGTCTGTATTCTTTGTTGTGTATGACCACTGAAATCTCTGTTCCATTAGCTTAGTGGTTAGCTAGTGATTCATCACAGATTTCTTTAAATGCCAAGACTCAGTTTATTTTTTCTTGAGTAACTATTCATCTGGCTGCTGTAAACCTTTGATTTGTTTCCAGAATTCCAATAAAGTTGATTCTGACAGTCTTTGCCAGTTTATTGGCTGATTTCGTGAAGGCAGGCTTTTGTAATACACTGTTCACCATTTCTCTCTGACATCACTGATATTCTACTTTTATCTAAGAAAGTGGATAAATATTCTACCTACCTACTTATTCCTCTATGTAAAAAAAAAAATCCATAAAATTGAAAGAAAATAGATCCTTGTGGGACAAGGGATGAAACAGGGACAGGAGCTAGACTTTCTTTTTTTTGAAAAAAGTTTATTTAAACAATAGGGAGAACTATCTAAGGTTCATTTTTTTTTTTCCATAAAATTGAAAGAAAATAGATCCTTGTGGGACAAGGGATGAAACAGGGACAGGAGCTAGACTTTCTTTTTTTTTGAAAAAAGTTTATTTAAACAATAGGGAGAACTATCTAAGGTTCATTTTTTTTTTTTAAAGTAATTTATCCCTACCGAAAGCCAGATTGCCTTACATGTAAGAACTAATAAAAAAAACTTATAAAATTGGCCTTGGTCTTATATTAAATTCTCCAATCAAACACAGTATGCAAGGACTTTTATTTTTTGTTGTTGTTCTTAAAACAGTGAGAGCAAAATAACTTACTGGAATATAAAGAGCTGAATGAGCATGCCACTAATGGAGAAAGGAGTTATTTTCACAGAACCAGTATTTTTCCCCATTCCATCTCCATTTGATGTCAACCAAAACATACCACTGGCCATTTAAGAGAGAAAAAAAGTAATACGCTTTGCACATACACCAGATACTTTATGTACAATAAAGAAATGGGGAAGGAGGAAATGAAAGAATGGAGGAAATGAAAGAATAGAGGAAACTATACTGTAGTAGTCAGGATGTGCTGGAAACGAATTGTGGTTTTCTAATTGAGAACGTATTCTTGGTTTGTAGGAACACATTTCTGGAGTAAAGCAGCAGGCTCCCTTTTTAGCAGACACTTCCTACCTGCCACTGGAACACATCATTTGTATCTTCATCCTCTGTTTCCAACTGTGCAGGAGTATTTGCTTCATTGCATGGATACCTTTTAAACTGGAATCTGACCTGCTTCATTGACAAACCCTGTCATTCACAATAGGGTTTCATTAGTTTACTAAGTAGTGTATGCCTCTTAATCTTAAACTGTACCACAGAACCATCCTGCCCTGCCACCTTTAAATTAACATAATCACTGTTCTCAGTCTTGACTCCTTCCAAATCTGTCAACTTCTCTTCATTTGATGGACTTCTGCTGGTCCTTTTTGGGGGAGCAAGAGGCTTAAGGACTCAGATGTGAGACAGGCCAAAATAGGCAACTAGATTTTTAAAAATATACCTTGTTTTGCAGATTTGACTTTGGATCCACATATTGTACATAATTATAAAAAATCAAAATATTAGAAAAGCAATACCTAAACAAACTATTCTCAGAGTCTCAAACTTAACAGGTCTAACATTTATGTGGAGAAGTTGAATTCAGATAGTCTGTCTACAGATGGTACAAGTTTAACCATTATGCTAAACTATGTAATAACATAAGAGGCATAACATGGGTAAAGCACCTAGCAAATCAATAATATTAGCTCCCTTCCACCAAAACAAAACAAAATTACTTAGTTTAGGAAACAAACACAAATGTCTTGCCATTTTTGTTCTAGGCCCATACAAAGGGCTCACTATGTCCAATAGTGAAAACTGAATAAATCAAAGCTATAATTATAAACATTTGGCCGACAAGTCTACTTTTTGATCAGTGATGGGGAAAATATACCTACTGGAATAGGGTTATAAGCGAGTCTTACATTTTCCTTACAAAACTAAAGGTTTGATAAACAGACTTATTTTTGGACACCCACAGTTACTTGAATAAAAGTGCTCATGAAATAACTTCAACTCCTTTCATTTTCTGTTAACACCACCAGTTATGCACTAACATCAGAGTCTCACATCTTATTTGTCACAACTCCTGACTCCACTTCTCTTAAACAGTATCTTGAACTGAGCTACCACTCTACATTCCCACTCCTTCAGTCTGTACTTGTATTTCCTACCGGGACTACCAAACTGGTCTTTCTTACTTCCATTCTTATCTTTTTAAAATTCATTTTCCATTATGCCTTTAGAATTTTTACTAAAAATTAAATGGTGGCACTATGTTGCTTATGTCAATTATTCAGTTATGTCCCATCATGTACAGTGGTGATTTTTCAAAATGTAATCCTAGAAGACTCGACTCACTAGAATTGCTTCAGTGATAAGGCAGAAGCTATAAGGATAACGTTCCCTTGTCATCTCTGTTCTTCAACCTCCAATCAGTTGCTTAATTTGCTTATATGTCTGTGTTAAATTATTGTTTGTAAAAAGGCGTAGAAAGGATTTCCCAAACTCAAGCTCTTCGTAATGTTGCTTCTAGCTATCTGTTTAGATTTAATTTACTATTACTGCTATTCATAAGCTCTATACAACCAGCCATTATCAAATCTTTAGTTTGCAGAGTTAGGAATGTTGTTTCATGCTTTATTCTTTGAACAGCTATTTCTTCTACTCGTAATGCTATTCTCTCCATGTCTCAGGAAACGTCTAGAAACAACCTCTGCTTAGAGATAACAGAAATCCATGAAGTCCCTAGGCAGTTTCTGGTTTCCCTTTCTCTTCCTATAGCAGCACTCTGCATATTCCGCTATTACAACCTCTACCCCTGTTTAATTTTTAAATCACTGACTAACACTTTTGACCTTGGACAAGTAACTTAACCTCTCTAGGACATTGGTTTCCTCATCCTCAAAATGGGGATAAGTATAATATCTAGCTCACAGAGATGCTGGGAGTTTAATGTGGTAACACATGAAAGGGCTTGGGGGAGTGACTGGCACATTAGATTTATTTGAATGTTAGATATGATTACTACTGGTGACACCACCACTGCCACTGCTCATCTACACGGGTCTATTAAACTATGAGCTCTGAGGGATTATTTATGCATCCCCCCTGGCACATTAGATTTATTTGAATGTTAGATATGATTACTACTGGTGACACCACCACTCCCACTGCTCATCTACACGGGTCTATTAAACTATGAGCTCTGAGGGATTATTTATGCATCCCCAGCACATAGCTCCTACTAAAAACCCAATGATGGAATGAATTGATCTACATTCTTTAACATGCAGTATAAATATGGTCACTCATTCAATATTATCCTCACGTTGAAATTATTATGTATTCCCTAGTGCCTTCAGCTCCTTCTTTTTGCAAGAGATATTATTTGATATAAATATTCTAATTTCCTAAGAGTATGCTTTTTGTAGCAAATTAAAACAAAATAAGTTTATGTTTGATTTATTTAGATGTTAGAGGCAATTTCCTTGTACTTAATATATTTCAATAGACTTATCTAATTAGAACAGATACCCATTGTGATGGTTAATTTTACCTCAACTTGGCTAGCCCATGGGTGTCCAGATATGGTCACATATTATTCTGGATGTTTCTGTAAGAGTGTTTTTGGATGAAATTAGCATTTAAATCAGAGGACTTTGAGTAGAGCAGATTGCCCTCTGTAATGTGAATGGACTTCATCCAATCAGAGGTGCTGGCTGGATGAAACAAAAGAATAAAGAACTGACTTCCCTCTGCAAGAGGGAATTCTGCAGCAGCCAGCCTTTGGACTTGAACTGCAATTCAGTCTCTTCCCTGGGTCTTTAGCCTGATGACCTTCAGTCTTCAACCCAACATCAGCTCTTCCCCTCCCTCGGTCTCCAGCCTGCCGGCCTACCCTGCAGATCTGGACTTACCTCCATAATCATGTGAAGCAATTCCTGAAAATAAAACCCTATACACACTCTATTGGCTCTATTTTTCTGGAAAACCATAATTCACCCACCTAAAGAATATATATATGAAATTAAGTTATAGACCAATCTATAATGAAAATAGATTTCAATGAAAAAAGGTCTTTATATGCATAGAACGAAACATTTCTTTTTAATATATATGAACAGATGTTCCTCAACTAATGATAAACCTACCATAAGTTGAAAATATCATAATTCCAAAATGCATTAAATACACCTACCAAACATCATAGCTTAGCCTAGCCTACCTTACATGTGCTCAGAACACTTACATTAGCCTCAGTTGTGCAAAATTATCTAATGCAAAGCCTATTTTATAATAAATTGTTGAATATCTCATGTAATTAATTAAATACTGTACTAAAAGTGAATGATTATATACTCAAAGTATGATTTCTTTGGAATGCATATCACTTTTGCACCACCATAAAGCTGAAAAATCAAGTCACACCATCGTAAGTTGAGAACCATCTGTGTGTGTGTATATATATATATGAGTACATGTAATTATACATGTAAATAAAATCATATGTAAAATATATAAAATTATATGTATCAGGGACTAAGAATCCTTTAGTCCCTGATACATATAATTTCCTTTATTTCCTTTTGATAGCATCCTGTTATCTATACAGAGTAAGAAACCAGAAAGGAGAGAAATTATTGCAGCTTTATTTTAAATTGCAAAATGACTTGTTTCATATGCTTAAGACAAAATTTAAATCATATATATGAATACAAAAAGAACATGCAATTAAATACTGAAAACATCCTGAAACAATATAATGTATACTTGTAAACCAAGGTTTTATTTTTACAACATAGTGAAAAACCAAGTTCATTAAAAAGTACATAGGAAAATGTAATAGTTAATGATTCAAGTGTTCTCTTTTCAAATATATGGCTCTGAAGGTAGGTTACTTAAGTTTCACATCACTTACAAATCCACATACAATGCAACAAATAGATTTATATTAATTATAACATTTTCCTTCAGTTAACAGTTTATTCACTGTGATTCACAGAAGCTCTGTGAAGGGTCATCATGGAAGGAACTTCCTGGGTTAGAATCACAACTAAATTTTGAACACTTGGTCAAAGGAATATTAAAATACCAGGTCCTGGTATGATGAGTAGATATAAATAACCCAGGAAGTGGTATACCTCAGATAAAGACCGTCTTAACTAAACTCCACAGTAACCTTTTGGGCAAGTGGTACATACTCTTATTAAAGAAAAAGTCTTTATTGTTGAGGGCATTGGGTCTCTGGAGTTGATTTGGAGGACACGTACAGAATAGGGTGTGATTTCTTACAAGTTTCCTTTTCCAATTTGCTTGCAGTTTCTTTCCCTTCTTTAATTTCTGTTTGAAGCCTTGATTCAGCAGCTAACCTACAGGTATTAAAGCATCCACTCTGAATTCAAATGTGGTTAAGAAAAATTAAAGAGGAAACAAAACACTAGTACAACGGGCCATCAACGAGGCATGGTGATTGATATATTTTATAGATATAAGGAAAAAAATTATAGTTAACTCCCATACCATTAAGAATACTAAGTCACCCTATAATTAACAATTTATTGTATATTTCCAAATAGCTATAAGAGAGGATTTTGAATGTTCCCAACATAAAGTAATGATGAATGTCTGAGGTGATAGATATGTTAATTATCCTGATTTGATCATTACACATTGTGTACATGTATCAAAATATCACTCTATACCTTATAAATATGTACAATCATTACACATCAATTTAAAAAAAAGAATACTAAGTCACTGATACTCTAAAGGAACCTTTTTATATCAATGGGCTTAATTTTTTAAATGTCTAAAGAAGATCTTTAAGGTTGATTAAATGTAGTAACAATGCCTAAATTAAAGTATTAAAATATGGTGGGTTGCCTATCATGATAAGCACACCTAACACAAAAACCAAAATGCTAGAGCAGTATTTAATGTTAACATGACATACAAAAGTCTAAGACCAACATAAAAATAACACGGAATCCTGGCTGCATGAACAAATGTCTATTTGTCTCATTAAAATAAAAAAACAAATCCTCAAACTGAGTTTCAACTAGCAGAATAATTAAAGAAAAAATAAACAGTTGGAGAGAGATTTAAAGGACCTGTAAAGATTCTTTACGGTAAGACATTAAATTCAAAGAGCATGCAATAGTGAAATTCCCAAACAAACCAATATTTTATCTTATCCAAAATTTATCTTAGGATTGTGTTTAATTTAAGCATGCAGAAAACAAAAGGCTAGAAACATCTTAAGTTAGTAGATGGACTCACACACACACACAAAAACAAATATTTTGTTGTTTTTTATTTGTTTTTGTTTAATTAGCAAGACAAACATTTTCCAACGTGTTACTGAACTTCAGTCAAATGATTAGCTACATATACTTGCTTAAGTAATTTTTACCAAGCAAAAAAAGGCAGAAAAAGAAACAAAGACAACACAGATAGCAAGGCTGGCCCCGATCACTTATGGAAATCCACTTCCACTGGTCAAGAACACTTACACAATGAATCACAAATAAACAAGCATAATCTGCTGAATTCATTTCAGAACTATTTGGAAACATGTATATGTATATATATATCAGGTATCAATCATTTGAAGTTAATTTTTCATTAAGAATATCAAGCTATTATTTCATGTGAATTATAGATTATAACATTATATAAAAATTCAAGGAAGGGAGTAATAAATTACTCTTCCTTATGGTAATAATAGCAGGTAACATTGCTAAAGTGCTTTGATTATTGAGTAGTACATTTAGAGCACTGAACACTTGAAATCAGACAAAATATACTAGGAAGTCCTTTTACATACGATGTGTCTTTCTCTTTTTCTACTCAAATGCACATTAGTAAAATGTCTTACTCTGTACTCATCTAAGACTGATGCAACCATAGCAGCACCTTAAAGATCTCATTTCATAAGAGACAATCTAAGCTAGTTACTGTCACATCAATGTTTAATTTTTTAAATGTCTAAAGATATTTATTTTAAATGCATCTCTCATTCCACCTGCATACAGATATCCTTCATCTTTCTTTCACTCTCTCCGTTTTCCTCATTCACTTCTTTTTTGTACCCCACTCTTGGTCCTGCTGTGCGCAGCCAGAACTCTGGCCTCAGCCACCGTTGCCTACCTTCCCCTTCCATTTACTTTCTCTTACTTTCTGACCCCTATTATTTTTATTTTTTTAAAGGACAAGGCCCTTGGAACATTAATTCCTTCAGACACACATGTCTGACACTTCTTTTAGTCACAAACTCAATTATGCAGAAACTGGAGGCTTTCATGTTTTGGAAACAATGAAAATGAATTAGCTTTGATACTTAAAAATGTCAAAATAAGCCCATTCTTGAAGGCTTAGGATAAACAACTTCAAAAGCCAGAATAAATTTTGCCTAAGTTTTCTAGAAGACTGAAATTTCTTAGACTACTGGAAAGCCCTTTGAGAAGGTAAGTTAATTTTTCTTTCATGGTCACTCATGAACCAAAAAGAAAATAGCAGTACATTTATTCAAACTGACAAAACATTCAGAATTTAGACTGTCATATTTCTGTTTCATGAAACAGAAAAGTGTAACTTTTTAAAATAACTCCCTTATTCGGGAGTTCTTTCCCCTTGCAATCATTTTCATCTTCCTTAAAGTTTTGGAAAAGTTGAAGATAGGCAGATGAAACTGGGGAATTACACTGCATGCAATGCTAAGAAAATAGATAAAGAAACAGATAGCACAGTTCATGCAGCGGGAGAGGAGAGATGGAGCAGTCTGCTGGTTGCCTTGAAGAAAAGAGGACACTGACCTGGAAGAGTTCAGGGTGTTTCCACTTCTTTCACTTAAGGCCTCAGAGTCAGATGGAACTCCTATGAGTTTCACAGATTTCTTCTCTTTCTTCGGCAGGATATCCATGGACAGATTTTTGTGAGGTGAGCGAGTGACTACTGGGGTGTTTACAGAAACTGATTTTTCTAACTGCAAGTTGTTATCTTCTAAATTGTTAGAACAGGACTGTGTCTCCTCTTTCTGAGGCAGTAGTCTGTAAACTTCTTCCCCGATAGCACTATCGGCACACACATCTTTACGGGTGGCTACATCCACAGGCAGCACCTCACGCCTCTTTTTGAGTACAGGAACTTGAGGTGTCTCTGAGAATAAAAACCATTTAAAAAAAAACCCAGTCAATGAATGAAAACAAAGTCACAACGTAAAGAAGTAGAACCAATTATATATACACTTTTCCCCATTCTTTCAAAATCCACTCATCTATTTACAGAAATAAATCGTTTTTAACTTTTATCTTTTCTTTTTCATGGATATCATCAACTATCTTTTCAAATTTATCTGGCTATAAATTTTTCCTTGGGAACTCAATATATTTGGTTCTAGGAATGAACACTTTGTTCCTTCCTGGTGTTTTGATAAAAATTGCAAAGGGTGTAGGGTTCATAAGATCTCAGCATGGAGATGAGGATGCAGTGGCAAAGAGTCAAGAAGTCCAGATTCAAGTCCTAGTACTAGCACTTAGCAGCTGGGTGACCCTGAGTACCTTTTCAGAGCTTCATTTGCTTCATCTTTAAAATAGGGATTAAAAGCACCCACTTCACTCAATTTTACATGTTGTAATGATTAAATGATAAAAACAGGTCAGACTCTCTAAATATTGGTAATTTATGCCTCTTAGCTCCACCTACAAAATATATTCAGAATCTGACTGCTTCTATGATGGATACCACCCCAATCCAACCACATTATGTCTCACACTGATGACTGAAATAGCCTTCTATCCTCATGGCCTAACATCATTCTATGTCCTACGCAGGTCACATACAGTCACTGGGTAACTGCTCTAATATCTTTTCCCTACCACTATAACAATGTGTGTTTCATTTTCAAAATCAAAATATTAGTGGAGTCTGAGGTACCACGGTAGGAGGAGGAGATGGTGCTCTTGCTCTACACTGTTGCATTTAGATCATTCTTTCCCCTTTCTCTTCCACTGCGCCTTTGAAATTCACATTATCTGGATTTACTACCCTTTCTCCTGTCTCTTTGGTTTGTTCAGTTCAGCAGACCTTTGAAATTCATAACAAATAATTCTTAATCTGGGGAGCCTATTAGAATAGGGAAGAGAAAAATAATGAGAGAAAAAGAAGCCTTTTTAACTGTATAAAAATCTTCTCATTGTGTCAAAACCTCCCCGCTATTGTGGAGAACCACTGCAGTTCACTGAGACAATAATGAAGAGAGTTAGGCACATGACCACTGTATGTGCAAAAACTGGCTGAGAATTGTTAACCTAAAACATGTAATGACACTTTTTGGGCAGGAGGAACTTAGAACCAGGGCAGGGGGAACTTAGAACCATCACATTCTTATACTTCTTTACATTTGGCTATTTGATTTCCTTTTTAATTTATATACAGCAAAATGTACTCTTTGTAGCATATAAGACACAGAGATTGTATGGCTAGGCTATTCTCTATCTCAGTGATTAGACTTGCTAGATGTTCCCTTATTATCTGTCTTACTGTTCTTCCTTAATAATAAAATTCCCAAAATTTAGTTAGGAGCATAGCCCCTGTGAATCAAGACTGAATTTCTCAGCCTTTCCTGAGGCGGGTGAGGCCACATGACTAATTCTACTCAATGAGATGGCAGCAAACCAACAACACAGAAGGAGCTTGAATCCTGACATTGTGGAGTGCTTTGCCAGTCCTAAAACGCCTCCTCCAAACTTTCATTAGGGGGAGGAATAAATACCTATCTTGTTTAAGTCTTCATTATTTTAGGTTTTCTGTGAACAGTCCTAACTAGTACAGCTCTTTAACAAAATTACCAGCTGCTTCAATAAAACTAAACTGTTTGGTAAGACATAAGATGCTGCAATCTTAAATGGAAAAGTTTCAATGGTTAAGTTTCTACTCTAAAGTATGATAAATTTAGATATCCAAAAGAATACGTATTATATTCATGCATAATCAGCATCCAGTTCTTTATTTTCCTACACATTTTACAGCATTAAATTTTAGGTATATAACCACAAATAAGTTTGTAATGGGATTTGCATAAATCTATAGTAAAAAAAAATTTTTGAAAAAATTTTTCAGAATTACTTGTGATTTAAAAGACAAAAATAGGGGCCGGCCTGGTGGCGCACTGCTACAGTGCGCCGCTTGGGAGTGTGGCGGTGCTCCCGCCGAGGGTTCGGGGATGGAAAAATATATACCACACAAATGGAAACCAAAAAGGAGCAGGAGTAGCTAAGCTATTCTTACATCAGATACAATAGACTTTGAACCAAAAACCAAGAAAAGACACAAAGAAGGCCACTATCTCATTATATCAGTTAATCACTCTATCACTTTGTCATTATAAAGGGATCTAACCAGCAAGAAGACATAACAATTATAAATATATATGCACCCAACACTGGAGCACACAGATATATAAAGCAAACTCTATTAGACCTAAAACAAGAGACAGACCCCAAAACAATAATAGTTGGGGACTGAACATCCATCCCTCTCTCAGCATTGGAAAGATCACCTAGGCAACAAATCAACAGAGAAACACAGAATTTAAACTACTTTAACCAACCAGACCTGGCAGATAGCTACAGAACATTTCATCCAACAACTACAGAATATACATTCTTCTCATCAACACAAGGAACATTCTCCAGGATAGACTACATGTTAGAACACAAATCAAGTCTCAACACATTTTAAAAAACTGAAATCATTTCAAGTATGTTTTCAGACCACAGTGGTTTAAACTTTGAAATCAATAACAAGCAAAACTTAGGAAACTATACAAATACATGGAAATTAAACAACATGCTCCTGAACAACTTATGGGTAGAAGAAGAAATTAAACAGGAAATCAAAAAACTCTTAAAACCAATGAAATAAAGACACATCACACCAAAATCTGTGGGATACTGCAAAAGTGCTAAGAGGGAAGTTTATTACAATAAATACTTATATCAAAAGAATAGAAAGATTTCAAATAAACAGCCTAATGCTGTATCTCAGAGAACTAGAAAAGCAAGAACAGTACAATCTACAAAATTAGTAGATGGAAAGAAATAAGATCACAACAGAGCTAAGTGAAATAGAAACTTCAAAAATGATTCAAAAGATCAATGAAACAAAAACTTGATTTTTTGAGAAGATAAACAAAATAGACAAACCATTAGCTAGGCTAACTAAAAAAAGAAGAGAAGACCCAAATAAAAATCAAAATGAAAAAGGACACATTATAACCAATAGCACAGAAATACAAAAAATCATTAGAGACTATTATAAAAAACCATATGTCAATGAGTTTCAAAATCTGGAGGAAATGGATAAATTTCTGGACACGCAGAAACTACCAAGTCTGAACCAAGAAATAACAGGAAACATGAAAAAACCAATAATAAGCAACAAAATTGAAGCAGTAATCAAAGCCCAAGACCAGATGTCTCTACTGCTGAATTCGATCAAACCTTTAAAGAGGAATTAATACCAATTCTCTTCAAATTATTCCAAAAAACTGAACCAAAGCCATTCTCCCAAACTCATTCTATGAGGCCAGCATCACTGATACCAAAACCAGACAAAGATACAACAAAAAAGAAAACTACAGGCCAATATCTCTGATGAACACATGCAAAAATTCTCAACAAAATATTAGCAATCAGAATACAGCAACACATCAAAAAAAAAAATTATACACCAGGATTAAGTGGAATTTATCCCAGGGATGCAAGGATGGTTTAATACATGCAAATCAATACATGTGATACACCACATCAACAAAATCAAGGCCAAAAAAACATATGATTATCTTAATAGACACAGAAAAGCATTTGACAAAATTCAGTATCTCTTCATGATGAAGACTTTAAGCAAATTGGGTATAGAAGGAAAGTATCTTAACACAATAAAAGCCACATATGACAAACCCACTGCCAATATCATACTGAATGGGAAAAGCTGAAGGCTTTTTCCTTAATAACAGGAACAAAACAAGGATGCCCACTCCCACCACTCCTATTTAACCCAGTAGAAGTACTAGCCAGAGCAATCAGGCAAGAGAAAGAAATAAAGGGCGTCCATACAGAAAAAGAATAAGATAAAATCAAACTGTCCCTGTTTACAGATGTCATGATATTATATTTGAAAAACCTAAAGACTCTACTGAAAAGCTCTTAGAGCTGATAAATGATTTCATTAAATTGCAGAATACAAAATCAACATGCAAAAACCAGTACCATTTTAATACTCCAACAACAAACTAGCAGAAAATGAAATCAAGAAAGCAAGCCCATTTATAATAGCCACCAAAAAAAAAAAAAAAATACCTAGGAATCAATTTAACCAAGGAAGTGACAGGTCTCTACAATAAAAAGTACAAATCCCTGTTGAAAGAAAATAAAGAGGACACAAAATGATGGAAAGACAGTCCATGCTCTAGGACTGGAAGAATTAACATTGTGAAAATGTCCATACTACCCAAAGCAATCTACAGATTCAATGCAATCATGATCAAAATACTAACGGCATTCTTCACAGAAACAGAAAAAACAATCTTAACATTCACTTGGTACAAGAAAAGACCCTGAATAGCCAAGCAATCCCGAGCAAAAATAAGTAAATAAATAAAGACAGAGGCATACCACTACCTTTCTTCAAATTATACTACAAAGCTATAGTAACCAAAACAGCATGGTACTGGCATAAAAATAGACACTCGGACCAATGGAACAGAATAGAAAACCTAGAAACCAACCCACATACTTATAGCCAACTGATTTTTTTTTTTTTTTCATGTCCGGCAACGGATCGCAACCCTCAGTGTCACGCCCGTACCGGACCGGACCGGACCGGCAACGGGATCGCAACCCTCGGTGTTGCGCCCGCACCTCGCTCAGCCAGTGAGCGGGAACCGGTATGTGGGATCCGAACCCTCGGCGGGAGCGCCGCAGCGCTCCCAAGCGGCGCACTGTAGCAGTGCGCCACCGGGCTGGCCCGAGCCAACTGATTTTTGACAAAGGCCCCAAGGACATACATTGAGGAAAAGACTGCCTCTTCAATAAATGGTGCTGGGAAAACTGGACATCTATATGTAGAAGAATGAAACTAGATCTGTACCTCTTGCCATCTACCAAAATCAACTCAAAATGGATTAAGGACTTAAATATAAGATCTGAAACTATAAAACTCCCATATGAAAACATAGGGGAAACACTTCGGGAAGTAGGATTGGGCAAAGACTTTATGAATAAGACCCCAAAGGCACAGGGAACAAAAGAAAAATAAACAAATTGGATTATATCAATCTAAAAAGCTTCTGCATGGCTAAAGAAAAAACTAACAGAGCGAAAAGACAACCTACAGAATGGGAGAAAATATTTGCAAACTATGCATCCAACGTGGGATTAACATCCAGAATACACAAGAAACTGAAACAAATTAACAGTGAAACAACAAGTAACCTAATTAAAATATAGGCAAAGTAGCTAAACAGGCACTTCTCAAAGGAAGATGTACAAATGGCCAACAGACACAAGAAAAAATGCTCAACATCACTAAACATCAGGGAAATGCAAATCAAAAAAAACCACAGTGAAATATCATCTCATACCAGTCAGACTGGCTATTATCAAACAGACAGAGAATAACAAAAGCTGGTGAGGATGGGGAGAAAGGGTAATTCTCCTACACTGTTGGTGGGACTGAAAATGAGTACAGCCATTATGGAAAACAGTATGGAGGTTCCTCAAACAACTACAGATAGACCTGCCAAAAGATCTAGCAATCTCACTGCTGGGTATATACCCAAAGGAATGGAAATCATCATGTGGAAGAGATACCTGCACTCCCATGTTTATCGCAACTCTGTTTACAATTGCCAAGAGTTGGAAACAACCTAAATGTCCATCGACGGATGACTGAATAAGGGAAAGGTAGTATATATACTCAATGAAATACCACTCTGCCATAAAAAAGAATGGGATTCTGCCATTCACAGCAACATGAATGAACTTCGAGCAAATTATATGAAGTGAAATAAGCCAGGCACAGAAGAGAAATACCACATTTCCTCACTCATAAGTGGGAGCTACAAAAATAAACAAATTTAAAAAAAAAGAAAAAAAAAATACAACAATTCACAATAACACATTGAATGTGCAAAATGAGAGAACAGAACTGAGGTTACCAGAGGTGAGAAACAGAGGGGGTAGATAAGGAAGGAATTGGTAAAGGGCAATGAAAAACGATTATATTGTGTAATGTTAAATATACTAATTATCCCGATTTGAGCATCACACACTGCACACAGGTATTGATATTCAACTCTGTACCCCACAGATATGTACAGTCAACTGTGTTTCAATAAAAAGTATATTTTTAAAAAATTTTAAGAAGAGAAAAAAAAGAATGAAAGATTTAACAATCACAATGATTCATTAAACTTTCAAAAGGAGAGAACAGAATTGAGACCACCAGAGGTGGGAAAAGGGAAGGGGGAGGGTTGGTTAGCAAGAAATTGGCAAAGGGACACAAAATATGATTACATTGTGTAATGCTGGATATACTAATTATCCTGATTGATAGGAATTGAGACCACCAGAGGTGGGAAAAGGGAAGGGGGAGGGTTGGTTAGCAAGAAATTGGTAAAGGGACACAAAATATGATTACATTGTGTAATGCTGGATATACTAATTATCCTGATTGATATTCAAAGCCCTATCCCACAGATATTTACAATCAATTATGTTTCAATTAAAAAAAAAATTTGTATTCACTAATACTACCTATTATAATAAGCAAGTGAAGATCTTTCCATCCACCAAACCAAACACTTACTTTAAGTTATCAAGCTTTATCTGAAGTAAATCTGTATAATAGGTGTTATCTTCTAGAACACCGGAGTTGACCAAAGGCTTAGATTCCATACTTTCATATAAATTCTAAAGAAAGCAAAAATTCCTGTTATTTCAAATAAATAGCAAATTAGGTTTGTATATGTTTATTATTAATAATAGCACCACCACTTATTGAATACTTATTAACTGGCAGGCACTATGCTAAGAACTACACATTTAATTTATTTGCCTTCTGAAGCTGGCAAAAGAATTAGCATTCCTCTATTATAGGTAAAGAAACTGGCTCAAGATGCCATAAGAAAGTAAATCTAGAAGAGAGAATCTGAACCCAGATCTGACGTCAAAGCCTATGTTCCTAACCACACCTATATTCTATGTTTCCCTCTCCTGGATTTTAAAATGGAAGAAATAAATGCTTACTGGGCTGAATTCTAGATTTCATGACAAAGCTATAAATTGGAAATTATGAAAAATCGAGGAGATCCTTAAAGTTATTTTTGATGTCCACTCTTTTGAAATTCTAATGGAAACTCTATGCGTTTCTCTAGTGGGAAAAAGGTAAATCCACTTTCAAAATGGCAAGAAATTTCAAAGATGCAGGTAAAAAGCCCCTGATTTAAGGTCATAATTTTCAAAGTGTAGTGCTGAATCCACTAGTGGAGCACATATGCCTGCCAATTGACATACCCCAACTTTAACCAAAATTGTAGTGCTTGCAACAGTTCTTATAAAAGACAGAAATAAAGTTACATAAACCTTAAACATTTATGATATACTAATGGTACAATTTAGAATGCCCAAGAGGTTGTTAACATTCACAAAATTTGTCATTTATAAACTTTAGTTCATTAGGAGGTTAATGAGAAGATATCAATGCTCCCTAAGTTAATCTATAAAAATTTAAATTTAATGCAATTCTAATTAAATATCCACAACCTTTTTTGGTATTAGATGAGACTTCACAAAGGAAAATAAACATGTAAGAATAGCCAGGAAAATACTGAAAAAGAAAAGGTGTGGTGGAGAATTAGCCCTACCAGACAAAACATACCACAAAACCTCTATAATTAAAACATTGTGGTACTGACAGACAGATAAGCAGACTAATGGAGTAGAAGAGAAAATCTAGAAATAGACTCAGGAACATATGGAAACTTGATATATGACAAAGGTGGCATCTCAAATCACTGGGCCAAGACTGACTTTTTAATAAATGATGGTAGGACAACTGGCTAGTCATTTGGAAGACAATAAAATTAGAATTATCCCTCACATCATACACAAGAATAAACTTCAATGTGGATCAGATGTATAAATGTGAAACATGAAAGCATACATGAAACCACAGAAGCATATTTGTCAAAAACATGGGTAAATTTTTTGACACACACACACACACCATTACATATATGAAAACATGTTCAATCTCACTCATAGTTAGAGAAATACAGATTAAAACTACACTGATATACCATTTCTCATCTATCAAACCAGCACAAATTTAAAAAGTTGTCTTTTTGTCACATTCCATTTTTATCACATTCAATTTTTCTAACATTCCACTGGCGAGGCTATAGAGAAACAAGCACTCTGATACATTACTGGTGGGAATGCAAACTGGTACAAGTTACATGGAGGAGTTTAGGAATATATAACAAAACTACATATGCATTTACTTTTTGACCCAGAATCCCACTGTAGGAATTAACCCTGGAGAAATACCTACAATAAGAAAATGCATCTGTACTAAAGATGTGCTTTGCAGCACTACATGTAATTTCAAAATACTGTAAACATTCTAAATGCCTAGACACAGGAAATGGGTGACTAAACTATAGTATATCCACCCAGTGGAATTCTTTGTAGGTGTAAATAAGAATGAATAAGATATCTATAAACTGAGATGAAGTTATTTCCAGGATATATTGTTAAACGACAAAAAAGGAAAGTGCAAAAGACGGTAGTATGCTACATTTTATTCAAAAAAATAAAAAGGAAACAAGAGATAGAAGCTGGCTGGTTAGCCAACTGGTTAGGGCATGGTGCTGGTAAAACCAAGGTACAGGGTTTGATCCCTGTATAGGACAACTGTCCCCCCCCCCCCAAAGATACATAAAACTACTCATTTTTCGAAAAAGAAACACAGAACAAGTATACCTGAAATGAATGAAACTGGCTACCTAAAAGGGTGGGGGAATGGGGAATAGAAATAGGATAGAAAAGATGGTAAGAATAACATGAAATAGAAGAAATGGGGTACAGATATACTTCTCTTAGTATACCTTTTTAAATAGTTCTGATTTTTAAAACATGTCAATGTTTCACATACTGAAAAAAGTAAATAAATTCAACAATAGATGGAAAGAGGACAATAAAATGGACTAGGGACAGAAACAAACAAACCTACATATATTTTAGAATTTTAGATGAATAACATACGCACACCTGGGGGGGGGGGGGGAGAGAAAAAAAAAAAAAAAAACAACCACCCATGTAATTTTGAACACAGTATTTTGACTATATATTCTCAGACTAAAAACAAAAAGAACTGCAACAAATCCTGAACTCTAGTTAGTAAGTTAGTAATTTCAAAATCATGTGCATTATAGGATTGAGCAAATAACCAATTATATTGAGGACAACAAGAACCAGCTTTCTCACTGTCAGAAGAAGTAGGCAGTAAACCCTATGGTATTAGGTTTAAACTAGAGTGAGTTATCAGTATGGACTCAAGGTTTGTGTGTGTGTGTGGTGTGTGTGTACGTTATGTGTGTGTTTATGTACATACATACATACACACATGCATAAATATACACACATATACTCTTAGATCTGTCTGCTGAGAGGGTCTAAAAGTGATGACATTGCAACAGCAATAAACACATCTAGTACCCAGATCTTGGTTTCTAAATACCATTCTCCACTAAAAGGAACCAACGCTCCTTAGAGAAATGCTTTTCTAGAAGTCTAAATTTGTTTCAAAATGAAACAAATTTAGAGTTTATTAAAGATTTCTACTATGAATTTAAGTTGCCATACAATGTTGGACAATGTGACAAAGCTCCATTAAAAAATGGAAATGGACAACATTGAAAAATAATCCAATTACTGATAACACTCAAAAGGACTAACTCTCACTGACATAATGTTGAGTGGAAGACAGACACAAGTGTAGATAGTAAATGATTCCATTTAAATGCAGTTCAAGAGTATTTGTGCATGTAATGCTAATACAAAGTTAGGAAGTGGGGGAACTCACTTAAAAGGGATGTGGCAGAGCCTTTTCATAGGGCTAGAAATATTTTATAGGGTGATCTGGTCAGTAATCACAAGGAAGTATACATATGCTTAAACTTATTGAGTTGTACACTGAAGACATGGATACTTAAACACAATAATCAGACAACAACAACAAAGATAGGGTAGGTTAGTTTGGCTCTACTAAAATAAGCAACAGTCAAAAATACTGAAAAGCAAAAAGAGACCAGAAGAAAAAAATAATTTAAATACAGGTTTGAGTATCCCTTATCCAAAACGCTTGGGACCAGAAGTGTTTTAGATTTCAGATTTCTTCAGATTTTGGAATATTTGCATATATATAACAAGTTATCCTGGGAATGGCACTCAAGTCTAAACATGAAATTCATTTACATTTCGTATACACCTTATACACATAGCCTGAAGGTTATTTTATTAATAAAAATAAAATGTTAGGGCCAGCCCGGTGGCGCACTGGATAGTGTGCCGCTTGGGAAGCGCAGCGGCGCTCCCACCCGAGGGTTCGGATCCCACATACGGACCGGTTCCCGCTCACTGGTTGAGCGGGGCGTGGGAGCGACGCCGAGGGTTGCGATCCCGTTGCCGGTCCCCGGTCCGGTGCGGGGGCAACACTGAGGGTTGCGATCCGTTGCCGGACACGGAAAAAGACAAAAGACAAAAAAAAAATAAAATAAAATAAGATAAAATAAAATTTTAAATAATTTTGTGCATGAAACACATAACCTGTCACATGAGATCAGTGTAGAGTTTTCCACTTGTGGAATCATGTTGGTGCCCAAAAAGTTTCACATTTTGGGGCATTTTGGATTTTAGATTTTTGGATTAGATATTCTCAATCTATAATAGGTCAATCTACTGAAAATAAAAGTTAATTATACAATAAAGCCTATTTAAGTTAAACATATTAAGATATTCAAACCAAAATCTGGCTGCAATTTTTATGTGTTATACACACCTTGAATTTCTCCAGATTTCTAATTTCACCTAAGAGATGTTTTATTTCACCATTCTTCTGCTCCAGCATGGCTAGCAACCGCTCCTGCTGCTCAAATTCAGTTTGAGAGCCTTTCATCTGTAGCAATGTGGCAATCTGTAACTAGAAAAAATAAATTACAACCCAACAAAACTGAGAGGAAAATTACAATAACTGTATTTTTTGTACAATTCATATTTTGTACTATATTACTTTGAATTTATTTTGGAAACTAAACTAATTAGCTATCTCTAATCATTTGAAAACATATACATCTATAAGTTTTGTTGTAGACATAATTTTTTAGTACTTATTTTGACTACTTGTAAATGACAACTGAAATCTATAACATATTTGTGCTTTTGTGAAATATAAAATTGAACTGCATGGCTGTGGTCTGAAAGCTCATCACTTAACTGACAAATAAGCCTGGCCGAATGTCACATACAACACATTATACGCACTAACTCTCATTAAGGATCTGATGAGGTTTCTCAAAAATTTTATTAACTTTAGTTAAGTGGGGGAAATCAAGCTACTCACAGTCACAAATGTGATGTACAAATGACAAGGATGTAAAGCAAAGGTAAAAGGTAATCTAAGGATATCAAGGCCATCCTCAGCATACAATGATGTTTTCATTTTTTTTAGAGCAGCACTTAACTTACCTAATTATGACTCTACCTAAATCCAGAGTTGCACAGCAATCGGAAGGAAATTACCTAGACTCTAAATCTAGCATTCCTTTCTGCCTTTGGAAATTTCTGGAGTTGTAAAATGCATAAATTAGTTTAAATACAGTATTGAGTAAAACAAGCAATGATATGCGGTTACAGGTGTTTATGAAGAAGAAAGAAAGATGACTTTTAACATTTTTAAGGATATCCTTTTTGTTCCTGCTTCAGATTGGAGGCTAGGCACATTTAGCCTAAGAAGATTTATAATGCTTCTAGTCTCTAAGGAGAGTTTGGGACATCATGGGACACTGGGAAATTAAAAGTAGTAGCTCAACAAACACGGTAAGAAAACAAAAAATAAGTGTGAGAAAATTTACAAAGAATCCATTCCCAGATAGAGGAGAGTTTCAGTAAACCAGACAGCACAGTCTGAAAATCCTTAGAAATAAAACTCACAGCTATTGTTTATAAAACACTTACTCATTTGCCAATACCATGTAAGTATTATACTACATTTTCATTTAACTCTAGGATAATCCTAAGAGGCAAGTTCTATCATCTCCACTTTACAGATGAGGTAATTGATACTATGAAAAGTTAAAATACTTTCCAAAGTCACAGAGCCAGTGAGTGACAGAACTATGACTCAATCCCAAGAACATCTAACTCCCCAGTTTAATCACTGATCTTTTCCATTTCTTTGGTAAAACTCACCAGCCTGAATAAAAGGAAGGCAACTTTCCTTTCCAGATTCCAATTACCACCTTAGGAGAATCAAGCCCAACAGATCAGGGATCAGAATTGTAAAGACTGATAAAATATTAGAATCTTTCCAACTTCCACATTTTTCTTTTACCTCTTATTTAACTAGAAATAATGACCAACAAAGCCCTTAAAATTAAAAGGGCCTATATACTCGACTTGAGGAGCTACACGGATAGGAGACCCTGAATAATCCAAATGTCATTCTATATCAAGCCTCTGTAAGAGAACAGAGGAATGGTGAGGGAGCTAGTTTTAGCTGACGTAGGAACCTTAGGGATGTGTTTAGAATGATATCAGGCCAAGAGCAAGAAATAAAAGGCTTCTTAATTATTTTCCCCCTATTCCACAAAGACTTACACCTCCATGGCAAAGCTAGTGAGTAACCACTAAAAACAAACAAAAAATCAGTAGTCACTAAATATATTATTACTAAATCTTTATTCCTAGATTAGTTTTCTAAAAACTTTAAATGGATCTTTTGATAAACTTTAAAACTGATTTTTTGAAATCATGCAGTTCTAGAACTAACTATAAGTACACCTCTTGAAGAAAAGGATGATTTCTTAGACATATTTGTACGTGATGCTGACACAAAATAGGTTCAATAAACCTTTGATAGTGATAATATACCTTCATTCTTTGCGTCTGTTCTCTATTAAATGCATTTTGATTCTTTAGTGACTGATACTTGATTTTCATACTGATAAGCTGACGTTCCATTGCTGCCCTTCGATCTTCTACCTAGAAAATACTAACATGTTTAATTGTTCTTGTAGTAAATGAAATGCCAATTGATCAACTTAATCATTACAATACTTGTAAGTACCTCTGCAAATAAAGAGTTGCCTTTACAACTAGGATCCAAGGCTTGCTGGAGTGCCTGGTCCAACTGCACCTGAAGATCTTGATTTGCTAAACGAGTTTTCTAAATTCAAAATAAAACAATTTAGCTAACAGAGATTAGATTAGCTAGAAAACAACTTCTTGTAAGTTGGAAAAGATGATGCTACTGCAGTCATAATACCTCTAGGGCATTATAGTAAGAAACTGCTTCTTTCTCTCGCTCCTCTTTTTCTTCTTTGAGTCGGTCTACCTGACGCATTAAGTTGGTAATAAGAAGTTCTAGCTGCTCTTGTCTGTATTGTAGTTCATTCACTTCTTCTTTGAGGGTGGTCTATTCAACAGAAAATGAAAAAGAGGAAATTCTCTTGAATAATCTTTCATTTCAGTCAGTTTATCTACCAGTGGTGGTTCACACCCAAAACCAAAACTAAAGAATTAGTCAAAGACTGTCAGGTGCATATTAAAATAATAAAAGTTACTAAATTTTCCAGCAGGGAACCAAATAAAAAGCTTTAGAGACCACACTTTCTTCCCTATAAATTTAAGTTTTTAATTTTTAATTAACCTTAGCCTACAATGAAGAAAACTATGTTCACATGCATTTCAACTTCCACTGAACCAACATTTTATATTGAACTTTCATGACACAAACTAGGATCAGAATAAATGCCTCTCAATTCTTCCAGAGATTTCACTAATCTAAAGGTAAAGTCTGCCTTACATGGTCATGTAATCTAAGGCTATATTATGAATAATGTAAAAACTAAAAACTCTGTAAGAAATTTTTTAATTAGTTAGATCAAAGGTCAAAGAAATATGTCAGCCTTTAAACTAGCTCATAAGAATTATTACAAAAACATGCCAAAAAAAAAAACCCCTGAGAAACACATGCCATAAAAATTACCTTCATACTTTCCATTTCAGCAAGCTCAACTTGAAGAGCCAGCATCTCTGAAGACATGCTTTCATGCACTCGTTCAGACATTATCCGTAGCTCTTCTGATTTACAAGACAGGAGTTCCTTCTGATGATCTACTTGGTGCTTCAACTGCTTTTCATTAAGCCTAGCTTCATCTAATTCCACTTTCAGTTTTTCTATCTAAAGCAAAAAAAAATTGAAAGGTATATTCTTTCTAAAAAAACATCACTAATTGACCCAAACTTACTGCATAAAACTACTGGGGTTTCCTATTTGGCCACCAAGGCTAGGTATTTTTTAAACAGACAGTGACACCCCTTGTTTTATAAACACAGAAAAAGTCCATACAAGTAATCAGAGTAATCCAAGGTCTGGATTCCTTAGAAGCAACCTAAGTGCACTGAGTTGCTGACCACTTGGCTGCTGTGTGAAGAATGAATGGTATGAACGGCAACAACGGCCGCAGGCAACCTGCTTTGAAGGCTGCAATAGTCATGTAGGAGACAGATGATGGTGGTCTGGACTAGAGTGGCAGCACCATAGATACATATTTTGTAGGTCAAATTCTTAGAACCTATTGATAGAATAAATGTGAGAAATAAAAGAAAGAAAGATATGAATAAAACTCCAAGTGGCACAAGTGATTTGAGAACATCAGTAAAACTGAAAATATTTGATTGATTTACTCTTGGCTCCACCAAAAAAAGCCATCTCTATAATTGGCCTTGACTCAGTCCCTGAATTACTCTTTTTTGTTTAGGTAACAAAAGTCACTGCAAAAATGAAAATAACATACAGGAAAAAAAATACATCATTAATAGCCATTAGTGTCTCAAATCAGATTAGTTTCAGATAAGCTGGACTACTACCTGCTAGAATGGTATGCAAGATGATTGATTCTATGTATTACACAAAAGCATATTTAGATAGTTATGTCTGTTTTACTGCACATTAGGAAAAAATAAAGCAGGTCGAATACGTAATTTCATTGATATCATTACTTAAAGTGAGAAAACATTTTAAAAGAGAGTCAATTTAATGACAAATTAAGTAAAAGTATAGGTGGTACACAGAAATAGAAAAATCTTAGAAGATGCTACACAAAAAGCTAAAAATTTGAAAACAGATTTCTGAGAAAACAGGAAAAAAGTCAGGCAAGTTTCAGTTAGAGAGGGGTCTGGAAAAATGAGAGTACGAGCTCTACACTAAGAGGAGCCATAAAAGTTCTGGATTCCCTTAGAAGCAACCTGAAAGCACTAGGTAGTCGGGAGTTACAAAAGGGAATAGAAAATCACTCAACAATTGTTGTCTATTTACTATTTATATTAGAAATAAAGCCAGTATAACATGTTGTTAGACTAAGTACAGTGACTCAATAACACAGGCTTAGGAGTCAGACTGCTTCAGTTCAAATCTTGACTAACAATTTCTAGTTCTCTAATTGTGTCCAATTTACTCAATCTGTTTAAACACTGGCTCTCTCATCTGTTACATGGAGATAATAATGGTACCTGCCTTATAGAGTTACTGTGAGAATTGGCTCATATATATTAGTTTACTTTTAGTAAAAGAATTATAAAGCATCAGTTTGAATGTACATAAATTTATAAGAAACTACTGGTTTGATTGGCAAAACTACAAAGCACACCACTAGTTGCAGTAAAGGCTAGAGGACTAGGCTTTCTCCAAGGGGACTGCCATACTATGCACTATAAGCAAGAGTGCTGTGCTGATCACTAAACTCAAACTCCATAACAAATAGCCAGTGATCAAAATTAAATGGTTGTATTTATTAGTAAAAAATTATTTACACAAGTCCCTTAGATAAGTTCGTATTTCTCAGTGTTCCCACCCCCAATATTAAGATAATGGAGACCTTGATCTTGGTTATTTTTCATAGATGTGATAACCAAAAGAATCTGCTCTGACCAGGTCAGTTACATCCCAGGGCCTTGGGAGATCTGCAATAAGTCAGAAATCATATCCACCTGTCCTGGAAAATGTTATCATAAGACCATTTTACTTAAAAGCAGCAATAATGGTGCCAGAAAGCCATAAAATAACCTAGAATACTTTTTATTACCCTTATCCTAGATCCCTGCATGTAGGATGTAACCTAATAATAATCCCAAATCTACATGTCATGTACAACCAACAGAACACCTGCTAAAGTAATTAGGCAGGGCTGTCTTTCTCTCTCTCTCCTTTGACCCTTCCCCTTATTGTGATTATAAAATGTTAACTCTACTGGCCCTCTCTGGAACACACTTTTCAGGGTAACCTGATCTGTGTATCTCACCAGTAGCAATCATCATTTTGGCTTAATAATCCTTGCTATATGTATTTGGTCTCAGTTTCTTTTTGGATTAAGAGCTACTTAAGATAATCTTTACCAACTAAAGTTTACAGATGGCCGCATAAACATGGAATACTTTTGCTCTGAAATACAAAGATACCCAAACCTTATTTTTTAGTTCATACACTTCCTGTCCATGGCTTCTATTTAGCTGTTCTTCTAATTTCTCCAGGTGCATTTTCTGTTGTTGTTTAATAGCTTCACATTCACAGCTCAAACTTTCTAACATTCGACTCTTGAGTTCAACTTCTTTCTGAAGAGTGTATTTTTCTTGTTCATAATTCTGAAAACAGATTTAATTACAGTTCAATTACATAAAAATAGCTTAAGGCCATTACATTTAATCATTTCTCACCTTCAACTGTTTCATTCCTGTTTCACACATTTGCTGCTTTCCAAGTAACAACCACTGTTAAACCTGGAATCACTCTGCAGCTAATCAGTCTTCATAAACTCCTTAAGTGTATTTTGAGACTGTGTTAAATTTCATGCTAGGGATGTGTAACTGCTTTTCTATGCCCTGTCCAGGAAGTAAAAAGTGCTCAACAGCATGTCAACACGTCAAGTGATCTCTGTTAGAAAAGAACAGAGAAAGATTTAATAGCACTTAAGTTTTCCCTGCGAGAATGATTAGTTTGACAACGAGATGTTCCATTTGTAGCTCTGAACAAAATGAAGAGATGGTAGAACAGGTGAAAGGAGAAAAACTGAATTAGCCCTAACTTTCAGAATGTAGTCAGTCATCTGAGAAATGTTCACAAAATGTCTACCAGAACGAATACAGTGCTGAGACAAAAAGAGTATTTAAAATGGCTTTTGTGGGCCGGCCCGGTGGCGCACTGGATAAGTGCGCCGCTTGGGAAGCGTGGCGGCGCTCCCGCCCGAGGGTTCGGATCCCACATACGGACCGGTTCCCGCTCACTGGCTGAGCGAGGCGCGGGGGCAACGCCGAGGGTTGTGATCCCATTGCCGGTCCCCGGTCCAGTATGGGGGCAACACTGAGGGTTGCGATCCGTTGCCGGACACGGAAAAAGACAAAAGACAAAAAAATAAATAAATAAATAAAATGGCTTTTGCTTACTCACAGGAAAGATTAGAGCTAAAAAAGGGTATCAGTTCAAACTCCTTCAACAAGCTTTAAAAAATAATTGAAAATTCTATTAAATTAGAGGAAAAAAGACCTGAAACATTCATATTATTCCTCCCAAAGTCTTTCTATTTTAAAGACAAAGAAAATGTTAATTGTTAAACTAACACTAAAATTATCAAGTTATTTCTCAAAACAATCAAGTATAACATGGTTTTATTTTCTACTATTAGAGAGATCTGTAATCTTTATTTTGCCTTTATGACCTGGCATTTAGTTCATAGTCAAGATAGTACTATATGGAAAATAAGGGTTCTCATTAGTTATTTTTACCTGCTCTATTTATAATTTTTTTTAATCGTTTTTTAATTTTAGTTTATCGATATACAATATAGTTGATTTTCATGTCCCTTTACCAATTCCTCCTTTTCCCCCTCCATTTACAATTTTAAGATCCAAGTTTAAATATGTTACTGAGCATTTACTAAATTAAGCCGATTTATTCATTCACTCGTTCAATAAATTTTTTTGTGCCAGGCATTCGGGATATAGCAGTGAATAAGATAGACAAACTTCCCTCTCTCATGAAGCTTATAATCTGGAGATAATTAGCAGAACAAACAATTGAAAGAGTGAATAATGGCAGCTTTACATTATATAGTCAGGGCTGGCCTGTCTGCTAAAGCCAACTGAAACGTAAAGGTTGAGGACTCAATCAATGAAGAGTGGGGATAAGTAACTTGGAAGGAGGCAACAGCTAGTGTAAGACCCATAAAGCAGGACTAGTATATCTAAGAATAAGGGAAAGTGGTTTGAGATGAGGTCAAAGTTTGGCAGAGGTCAGATCACATAGGGACCTACAAACCAAAGTAAGAAGCTCAGATTTTATTGTAAATATAATCAAAAGCCATTAGATGGTTTTTAGCAGGGCTGTGACATGATCTTTTGTGTTTTTTCCATGGCCACTTGGCTGCTGTGTGAAAAATGAACAGTATGAACAGCAAAAATGGAAGCAGGCAACATGGTCAGAAGCCTACAGTAGTTGTCTAGGGGAGAAATGATGGTCATCTGCACGAGGGAGGCAGGAGCATAGGTAGATGTTTTGTAGGCCAAGTTCTTAGAACTTGTTGATGGACTAAATGTGAGAAACAAGGGAAAGAAAGACATTGACTAAAACTCCTAGATTTTTGGCTCAAGCAACAGGATACATGCTATTACATTTACTTAATAAGTATGCAAGACAATGTTTGGTTACTGGATAAGGAATCACCTATTTTGTTTATGTTAAGTTTGGGATGTCCATTAGAGGGCAGTTGAATACACAAATCCAGACTCTAGACATCAGGGGAAAACTAAGGGCTTGGTGTAGTGTCATGGCGCACTGAGATGTTACTTAGAGCTCTGAAACAAGTGAAGTCCCCTAGGAAGAGTACAGACAAAACAAAATCTGGTGGTAATGTGGTAAAAAGAGCAAGTTTTCAAACTCAGAACACACTGGGTTGTAAAGAATAATAGGAATTCATTTAGTTCATTCTCCCTTAATGGTGATGCAGATGCATGAAAACTAGATCTAAAATCGTCAAGAAGTAATAAAATAATATAAATAACAATTACTAGTTAAGGCAAATCTTCAATAGCTAAACACACCCTTATAAACAGAGGAGCCCTGAGTCCTACCTCAGTCATGGTCATCATTTCATTATGACATTTCTCCAATTGACTCTGCAATTCACTTTGGCTCTCCAGTAGTTGTAAACCATACTGTGCAGCTTTTAGTCGCTCTTCTTCAACCTCTTTGAGCTTGCATCGAAGAGTTACAATATCTGCCTCCATATTCTTTTCCTGCTTTTAGCCTACTGTAAATAGAGAAAATAAAACTACTTACACTTAAACAAAAAACCCCATACAATATCAATAATAGAAGAAATATATCTACTCAATACTACTGCCATATAAAAACACAGTATTAAGATTTTCTGCCTGGCTTTAAGTAGTCAAATTTGCATTCTTGTTCTAAGAGCAAGAATTGTCCTGACAATTTTGTTACCTGATTTGAGACCAAATCAAAAAGAGCAGAGAATACACTTAATTTTGCTTCTAAGAAATTCACCATTAGGAAACCGGTTGTTGTGCGCTAAGCTTCCTTAAATGCTAAGGTAGGGTTGGTCTCATAATTGTATCACGATCCATGTAATCAAAGAGAAAACTGAAAGAAGAAAAATAAAGAAACTTGATTTAAGTAGCATGACTGCTACTTAAAAATATAAAGAAGCAGCTTTGAATAAGGTTCATAAGGTAAAGCAAGGAATATCATGCCTGAATTTTCACAACAGTATTAACTTCTGGAACATATTAAATTTACTTTCATCAAAACAGACTCACTAGTATTTTCCTAGTTATTCATAAGATATCATGCAAAATAGAAACCATGTTCAGAACAATTAACGGACATTGCTTTTATTCTAGACTTTCAAACAAAGTCTTAAACATTATACATAAACATTCCACTTTAACTCAACCTCACTTATTAATCTTTTCTATTTGGCCTCAGCCTCTTAAGCCAGACTCAAACTCAGCTTTGCCTTCAAAGTGCACCAGGCCATTACTAATGTGTTCCCCCATGTCTCAAGTCAACATAACATGCACTGAACAAGTACTTCCTTGAATGCTTTACGTGTTAGGCTCCACTCTGGGTACTTCAGGTTCATTAGAGGACAAAATAGACCAAAAAAAAGCTCCTTCTTCACGAAACTTACATTCCAGGAGGGGAAGACAAACAATAAGTAACAGCATAATAATTACATTAGAAAGTGGAAATGGAAAGAAATAGAACACAAGGGAACTCAGAAGAGATGGGTGGTGTAACAAGGAGGCAGAAGATGAATTAGCCATGCAACTATTTAGGGGAAGAATGTTTCAGGCAGAGGGGAAGCCCTAAGGCAGAAGGAAGTCCAAGGAGTGAAAAAAGGTAACATAGGTCAGAGATTAAAAGGGAGATGGGACAAATTAGGCCATTATAAAAACTTTGGCTTCTATTCTGGGTAAAATGGAAAGTCATTCCAAAGCCTGGGATAGATGATCTGATACAATTTAAATGGATCATTTTGGCTGCTATGTTGAATAATTAGGACAGTAACAAGGTTGAAAAGAGAGACCATGTGAGACAAGGGCTCAGACCAGTGTGGTGGCACAGGCATTGAGAGATGGCCAGATTTTGCATTTATTTTGAAGATAAAGTCAAAATGATGTTGTGGCAGACGGAATGTGGGATGTGTGAAAAAGAGGAGTCAAAAATGACTTCAAGGGCCGACCCTGTGGCGCACTTGGGACAGTGCGGCACTGGGAGCGCAGCGGTGCTCCCGCCGTGGGTTCGGATCCTATATAGGGATGGCCGGTGTGCTCGCTGGCTAAGTGTGGTGCGGGCGACACCAAGCCAAGGGTTGCGATCCTCTTACCGGTCACAAAAAAAGACACACAAAAAAATGCCTTAAAGGCTTCTGGCCTGAGCAACTAGTATAATGAGGTTGCCATCTAGCAGAGGCATTGATGAAAGGACATATTTTGGAAAGAAAATCAGGAATTCAAGTATTGAACATGAAAGATGTCAAGTAAGCAGCTGGACATATAAGTAGGACAGGGGTCTGGGCTGAAGATATAAATCTGGAACTTATCAGCATAAGTCCTTGAGATTTGATATCACCAGAGGATGAACATAATTAAAGAAAACTACCAAGAATTGAAACCTTTTACGAGGCAGTGAAGAAGATAGCAAAGTATACTCAGGAGAGACCAGTGACATAGGAGAAAAGCCAAGAACAGTATGTGTAGTCCCAGAAGCCAATAACAGTGTATTTAGGAGGTAGGGAGTGATCAATCATGCCAAATGCTGCTGCTAAGTCAAATAAGGTAAGAAGAGAGAATTGGTCAGTGGATTTGAACTCATGAAGGTGACCTCAAGAGCAGTTTTGCTAGAGAGGTAGGTATATCAGGTAAAAACCTGACTGGAATGGGTGTGAGAAAGAATGGTTAGAGACAAACAGAAGATAGCAAGTACAGTTTTGATGCAGAGAAGATAAATGGAGCAGTAACAGAGAGGAAGTAGGTACACATTTTTATTTTAAGATGGAAAAAAATAACAGTATGTTTGTAGGCCATAGAGTAGATTCAGGAGAGAAGAAAAAGAATGATAATGCAGACGACACCAGAGAACTGCTAGACTGATATCACTGAATATGGAGAATGAGGTCTAAGGTACAGGGACTGGTTTTAGATAGGAGCATATTTCAACTAAAGGGAAAGCAAAGTATACGAGTACAGATGCTGATAAGTAGGTAGATATAGTGGTGGGAGTTTGTAAAAGTGTGCTTCTAACTGCTTCAACTTATCGGTGAATTAAGAAGCAAGTTCTTCAACTGAGAATGAAGACAAGGGGGGAAATACAGGGTTTTAGAGAGGAAAAAAAGGTGGGTATCTTAGGTTTTCTCTGGCTGGCAGTTACTGCTCTAAAATGCAAGGCCCTTTCAAAGCCTATAAATGATGTGGACAGATGGCTAACTGTTGCACTGTTAATAATAACTTCTATTTGTTGAGGATTTACCATTTGCCAAGCCAAGTGCTTCAAATACATTACTCCAATTCTCTTGATGAAACCGAGTTAAGTAAATACTGTCTTCATATTCCAAAGAAAAAAATAGAGTTAACCTCAAGACATCTCAGCCATGAATATCCAAGGAAGCCAAAAAATTAGCTCTCATTCATTCAAAAAGTTTGCTGGAATTCCTACTATGTGTCAGACACTGTGCTAGAGCTGAGGACACAATGGTGACCCAGAAACTAGACAATCTCTCTGTCCTCTTGAATCTTGTAGTCTATTAGCAGAAAGACATTAAATCAAATAATTGAACTTTAAAGTTACAATGTAAAGTGATAAATGCAAGAGGGAGATATATGATGCTACCTGAGCCTATAACAAAGGGGAGCTGTTCTAATCTGGGGGTGTGGGCAGGATAGAAAGGACAAGAAAGATTTTCCTAAGGAAGTGACTCTTCAGCAGAGATCTAATGAGAAAGAGTTAACCTATACACCTGCAAAAAGAAGTCTGAATAACAAACCTCTGTGAAGTCGTTGTAGACAGTTGTGCCAGACATTGTGTTTGGTGCTTTGCATGGATTATATTATTCAGTCCTCTCAACACCCCACGAGGTAGAAGGTATTTTTTCCCATTTTACACATGTGTTAAACTGAGGAACAGAAAGGTTAAGTAACCTGCCCAAAGTTATCAGCCAGTAAGTGGCTAAGTGAGATGGGAACCAGCTCCGGTTCCAAAGCCTCGTGCTTTAACCACTTTTCTGTCCTGCCTCTCAAAAACAGCATACACAAAGCATTTAGGAGACAGAAATGTCTGGGATCAGACTGCCCGAGTTCTTACCCACCTCCAGTACTCACTGGCCGCATGAACTTGGACAAGTTATTTAATGTCTTGTTTCATCATGTATAAAACAAGGACAATAACGCCCACTTAATAGGGCTGTTGAGAAGATTACCTCAGATAATGGACGAAAAGCAATTAGGGAAGAATCTGACACACGGTTAGGGCAGCGCCGTACAACAGAAATACAATGCGAGCCACATGATGATTTTAAATTTTCTAGGCGCCACGTTAAAAAAAATGAAACACAGGTGAAAAATGAATTTTAATATTTTATTTAACCCAATACATCCAAAATATCATTTCGCTGTGTAATCATTAGAAAAATTATTAACGAGATACTACTCTTTTCGTGTTCTATCTTTGAAATCCACAGTGACGTATTTTACATTTGCTGCATTTCTCAATTCGGGCTGCCACAAGTAGCTAGTGGCTGTTGTACTGCACAGCGCAGACCCAGTGGTCGTTACCCTTCTGAGGACTGCAGCCGACCCGGCCTTCCATATTTATCCAGAATCCCCAAGGGGCGGCGAGACGGTCCAACGAAAGATTAAGACCGGCCAGGAACCCGGTTTACAGTAACTGACGGTTCCGGAGACCAAGGTGTTACGGCTAAAGGTCTCGGCCGAGACCCAGGCCCCAAGTTTCCTTAGCCCCCTATTCACTCTTCCCCAGCGCTCCTCTCCACACCCACATCCCACCAGGCCCCTGGCCCCTACCTCTCTCCTCACCACTTTCCCCTCCTGCTGCATTCGACCATTTGTGATGAGACTGAGGGGCTCCCAGATCCGCGACACTCACTCCACCTCACCACGGAGACATCGGTTCATTTACTCAGCTAGTCCACGGGTAAGCGCCAGGACTTTTTGAATGCAGTTCTCGCGAGAACTCCCAAGTCTCACAAGACGTGCCGCCCAAGCCTCGCGAGGAGGAGAAACGGGACTCCACCAGAGCGCCCCGCCCCTACAGCGACCACGCAGGTGCAAGTGGGAGCCGTGGGCTTAGGCGCGCACGCAGGCTAGTCCAGCCAGCCAGTCAATTTTATGGAGTGTAGGTTTCCTGGCTGACTTCTAGGTATCTTAGCTGCTGCATTTGGGGGGGTTGGTTGGTTTGTTGTTTTACGACAGTGTCGTCTAGAGGGACGGTGTCGCTAGGTTAGGCGGCGGAGACTCACCATGGGCACCGTTGTGCCGGCCTCATACACCTGCCAGCGGATTGGTCAGTGCGCTCCCTGAGGGTCCTTTCCTCTGGTGTCTGTCTTATGGTTCCAGGAATCTGAATCAGCGTCACGGTGCCTCAAAGCATCATATGACAGCTTCACAGTTACTATTATAGGACCGAATGACAGTTACCATTATAATGGCGTTAACATTTGAGTCTTCACCAGGTGCCAGTCCGTTTTAATTTTACACGGATTATCTCATTTAAGCCCGCAAGCAGCCTTATGAAGTAGATAATACTACCTCTCTTTTTCCACAAAGGAAAACAAAGCCCCAAGAAGAAAAGTGTCTTGTGCAAGTGATAGAACTAGAATTTGAACTAATGCAGTCTGATCCTAGAGTCCAAGCTCTTGTGTGTGTGTGTAAGTAATAACGTTTTGTAAATCTGACGCATATTCATTATTCAAAAATTTAAGCAATCAGAAATAATAATAGCCAACATTTAATGAGCAATGCTGAGTCCTAGTAACTACTATATGGGTCGTGCTGTGCTTTTGAGTCCATCATTTCTAGCATATCTGAGGACTTGGCTCTAATGCCCTCTTTTTCACCATCAGTTTTTTCCTTCTTTATTGGATCTTACATATCAGTAAATAAGCATGCTGTAATGACTTCCATCTAAAAAAAAAAATTAACTCCTTGACCTCAATCAGCTACCACCCCATTTGTTTGCTTCCCTTTATAACAAAATTCCTGAGGAAGAAGAGTTACATTCACTATCTCCATTTGCTTACCTTTTCTTCTTTTTTCTCCCCACTTCAGCCAGGGTTTGATACCCTTGAATACTATGAAATGGATTTGTCAAGATCATCAGTGATTTTTATCTTGCAAAATCTGGTAGTCAATACTTGGTCCTCACTTCTCTTGACATTTGACAGAGTTGATCTCTCTCACTGAGTCTTTATGTCTTGGAAGGCGGAACTGTCCTTATTTTCCGATTCTCAGTTTTCTTTGCCAACTTCTACTTCTGACTGAAGTAGGCCTGACAATAAAGGCGTGATCTGGTTTTTAAGACTGGAAACAGTGATGCCTTCAAGTTTCTCGCAATAACAGTATAGCCTAGCAAATGCATCTGGGGGCCAAAATGAGCCAGGTGCTCATTGATTTGTAATTAATTCTATGCTCTTGGATAAAAGAAGTAAATTCCATATTCCCTATTATTTAACAAAGATTCCTCAACTCAGGAGTCAGGAAGTTACTGTTCTATCCTAGGCCAGTCATGCCTGGCTGAAATCAGGTAACCTAAAATCAATCTGAACTTTTTTACTCTCTTTTTTTTTACAAGGGTAGATAGACCCTACAACGTCATTAATGTTTCTTCCAATTTTATTTTTTAAATATATATTTTAAACTATTAATTGTATGACCACAATGTGCTAGGTATAGTGGAAAGAATTTAGAGATATGGTAAACTTGACTATTGTCTGGAAGTTTCTCACGATACAGTAGGGGATTTTAGGAAAACAAATATAAATAACTACATGGCTGTACATAAATGCCTATGAATAGTGTATGCCCTACGCTAAAGGAGTTGTGTGAAGGGAGAAGTCTCTTTTGTCTGGATGTTTGTTTAAAACTTCATGGTGCATGTGTCATTTCAATCAATGCCTTGAAGGATGGCAGAGCTAAGGAGGAGCTTTCTAGGGGAGGGGGCAGCATTAGCAGAATCATAGAAGCTACCTATATCATAATTAAGGTCATTCTGTAGGAACAGTCTGGATAGGGTGGTGCTGATACCACACTGAACACTAGATGTCACAAGTGAAATAAATTCTCGATGGTCTCTACTGCTTAAGATAACTTTATGCTTCTGATTTACAGCTCCAGATGCAGATCTCCATACTCAGATAAGGCCCATGTACTGTGCCCTAAATGCTAAAGGCCAGGGCGAAAAGAATTTGTATCTATAATTTTAAGTTTACATAGTGAGAGATGGGACTTTGCTTCTTCACACAGTAGTGGATTCACCACACAAAGAAAGGGAATTTATATTCTGTGAAACAACAAAGACAGAATCCTCTCACCCCTTTACAACTCCTAATAGTATAGCTGTTCAAAACTGGGATAGACTGCTGTGGTTAACTTGTCATCATTCCTTTATTATGGCACTTCTAGCTGAAATTAGGGGATTAGTTATCAGAAATGGTGTAGAAAGGAATATTATTTTGTACTGAAAGCTGTATATATTTTGACATGAACCTATTGAGTGATTATTTTTGGTACTACATGTGAATAGTATGTGTACCCAAGGAACTTAGGGTTTAGTGGAAGAGGCATTTAACAAACAATAAATTTTTACTTAGAAGTTAGGTTAGACTTTCTTTTTCCTTCAAGTTATTAAATAGAGCTTCAGGCTAGTCTTTGCTGGGGCCAAGCAAAAACAAGCCCAGGACTCTGAGACACAGAGTCTGCAAATAAGAACAGGATTAATTTATAAAATTCCATGATTCATACGATAGGCTGGTAGATGAAGTTCTAGAAGTGGCACTCAAGGGTGCAGTCACTGAAACCTGGAGAATGGTTGATGTCAAGAAAAAAGGCTTAGAGAGAAGAGAGCGCTGTGTGCAGGACTTTGGGGATTGTAATCCATGGAACAGGAGGAAAACAAGGATCCAACGAGAGAAACAGAAGAGCTATATGAGAATAGATCAGGAGACTGAATTGTCACAACTCCCACTGTGATAATTAAAAAATCAAAATGAATAATTGTACCAGGCAGGTGGATTTGACTTAATAGTAACAATGATAATGAAACCCAGTGTGCAGTCTTTCCTGGATCTGCAATGTATAGCACCAGCTTCAACTCTTAATGAGCCCTATTGCTATACTCTTTTTCCCTCTAAATAGGTGCAGTACTCACTCAGAGAAAGGGTGGCACCATTCTAATATAGGGGACATTTATTGGTTAACTTCTCAGCATCAATTTTTTTCCTCCTTTTCCTGCCCAAAGTATTCTGATTATTCTCTGGGTAATTCATCTTTTCCTTCATTTTCAGCCATGTAGACTCTTTGAAATTGATCTTACCCTTCAGCTGTAGGATATCCCATCACCTTGGTTATAGTAATTGGTTCAAAGATGGGCATGTGACTGAATCCAAGCCTGTGTTGATCTGTTTTCTGATGCTTGTAACAGAATACCCAAAACTGAGTAATTTATAAAGAACTGAAATTTATTTCTTGCAGTTTTGGAGGCTAGGAAGTCCATGGTCTGGGGGCACATCTGGTGAAGGCCTTCTTGGTGCTAAGTCCTGTGGTGAAAAGGGTATCACATGGCGAAAATGGCAAGAGTGCTTTCATGTGTTCTCGTTATAAAGCCACTGTCTCCACCTATAATAATCCATTTCCCATTACTCTATGAATATATTCATCTATTCACAAGGGCATAGTCCTCATAATCCAATCACCTCCTAATGGCCCCACCTGTTGCTTTGCGTTGCTTCGCCCCGCACAGATTTGTCACCCTACTTCCCCTGGGTGATGGAGATGCAAAGGATTACTCAAAGCCCATCTCTTCTGAGCAGTGAGAGGTCCCGAAGTGGTTAATCTCCCTTTGGGACGCTCAAGCAAGAGCCATCCCTTCCTTGGGAAATTAACGCCGAATTGAGGTTCTCTTCCTGCATTTATTTCCCAGACCAGGAAGTTACAGGAAGAGACATAGGTGGGGTTATAGTTTAACAGTGTAGGCTGGTAACTTTCAGTGAAACAGGCCAGATGACATTCCAGTAAGGCAATTAAGTGGTCCTATCAACAACAGTTTGATATTAGCAAACATTCCTTCCTATAGCAATTTCTCAGTATCTTTACATAACAATCAGTAACTAGTCTGTCTTTGAGCCAGCAACCTGCTGTGCCACAATTTTTATCTTGCATTAGAGACTTATAGCCTGAGGGAAATTTCCAGTCCTCTGCAAGGTCAATATTTGAAACTGCAAGGCTTTGGAAAACCGGGCCCTGTGAAGTACGTATGCTTTTTAGTGTATTCCACACCCGCCTTTCAAATACCATAATTAGATTTACCCACTCTCAACACTGTTACAATGGGGATCAAGTTTCCAACATATGAACTTTTGGGAGACACATTCAACCCATAACAAAGCCAATATGATAAAATGAGATTCTTCGCTGAGACTGCTAGAAAAATCTATTTTGTTAACTCTCTTTATTATGGACAAAATTGTGTCCCCCCCAAATTCATACATTGAAGCCTCAACTGCCAGTATGACTGTATTTGGAGATAGGGCCTTTAAAGTTAAATGAGAGTAAAACTGAATGTTCCTAAGTTCCAGAGATCTGGTGATGGCCTCTTTGAGTAAAATGCTCTGGTTGAACTGAAAGGAAGGTTTGTCCTAAATGAAGGGGCCTAGTGGATAGTGGAGGAAAATAAGGATTTGACCAGCTGTGTATAATCTCTGTCTTAGCCCCCCTTCACATTGCCATCATGCCACCCTTAAACTGACTTTTTAAGGTGATTTCAGCTTCTAAGCCAGTTAGAATTAAGACTATGTTTATATCAGTTATGGTTTTACTTGCTGAAATAATACCTACTGTAGTTAAAGATATATATATATATATGTATGTATGTATATAAAAAGCACCAGAGTCCTAATTTTTGCAACTATCCACAGGACTGTAGTTGGTGTTTCTGACTTCCTACCTTCCAGTACCTATTACATATTTCTTTTATTTTCTGATAGTACCTCTAATTGGGACTCTTTATCCAGTAGACCCAAATCTTCACTGCTGAATAAAACATTTTCACTAGTCATGATTTATATTACTCACTATTCTGTTTGCCCAAATTGAGTTGGCCCAAGTCATAGAGGAATGGGATAAAACTTAAGGTCTCTCTCTGAGGGCTTGAAACTATCACACTAATTTTCCGTGTGTGTGTGTGTGTGTGTGTGTGTGTGTGTGTGTGTGTGTGTGTATGAATTCAATTGAAAGAAGTGTTGGATTTTGTCATACTTAACTTAATGTATTTTATTTCTAGGAAAAACAATTTGGGAGTGCACACAGTAGACAGGGAAATTCATTAGTCAGCATCCTCAAGTAAGCAGCGGGAAACACCTGTTCGGTAATACCAGCCCATAAGCTATCTCCTGCCTGTTGCCACTAGGTGGCAGTCTTTGCAAATATTTTATCTGAAAGGAGACTTACAGAAATTAGAGTCTGCTGGAAGAGATAGTTCTAGTTTCAGTTAGATTAGTCAAATGCACATATTTGTTACAACCTACACTCTTAATCATTTGAGATCATAGTTATTCCTCATCTTGAACATTCTTTCCCTCCCTCCACTTACTTCACTGGTCTCATCCTTTTCTCTGGAGAGGCCCTATGACTAATGGTGAAGAATACAATACGTATTCTGGAGTGAGCATCTGGGTTCAATTGCAGGCTGTTACTTCCTAGCTGTGGTTACCTTTAACAAGCTACTTGGCCTTTCTAAGCCTCAGTTTCCCCAAGTAAAAAATAGGATAATCAAAGTACCTAATTCAATAGATAGTTGTGAGGCTTAAATGAGCTAACACTTTAAAAGTACTTTTAGCATAATGTCAGTAAATGGTAGCTGGTATTATTAAAAGCACTGTCTTAGCCCAGATGTCGCTCTCTCTGGGTCCCCCTTTCCGAATCCCTAGCCTAGGGCATGTACCCTACATACTGTTCATAGCACCTTGTGCTTATCCTTCAGAATACTTATAATAGCTTGTAGTAATTCGTGTACTCTTTCTCTACTTCACTCACTAAACTGTAAGCTCTTTGAGAACAGGAAAGGCCTATCTTTGTTTTGCTCACCATGGTTTCATCCAGCAGATGTCATTGTGTCTTGGACATGCTAGGGGCTAAAGTTAAGTTTGATGAATGAATGAAAAACGCATACTCAAAACACTAGTATTAAATGCAATTTATTGATTTAAATGGGAAATCTATAAACTCTTTGATCTCTTTGAGAGATCAAAGTAACTTGTAAAAGAATTACTATTCTTAATCCTGGGCAAAAAAACACTGAGTTTTTATTAATCAGTTTATGTGAAATAAATTAAATGTCCCTGAAGCAGTACACCAAAAAAAGTAGTTTGTGGTATTTAATACCCTCTGAAATTTTGATTGCTTCATTCACCTTTGACGATATGTTTCCCTCCCTTGAACCAATATTTCTTCATTGAGAATTTATGTATTGGTGTAATATCTGCAGTTCAGGCATCTTAAATGTACTAGGGAACTTGGGAGTGAAACAGCCCTATTGGAGAAACTTGTAAAGCAAAGAAGGCTTAGCTAAAATAAATGTTCACATTTGTGTAAATACCAATTTTCACGTATTAAGTTCTCCTGAAGGAAGAACCACCCTTGATGAACTTAAAGTATTAGTTTTCCTGATATTTTACCATGTCAAGGACAGGTTTATTTATATCCTGCAAAACAAATCCAACACATGTTGTCCTATTACTTTTCCAAAATAGAAAATATTAAAGACAATGCACAATTTCAGTAATCCTTAGAGTATTTTGGTTATGAAATCATCAACTAAGCAAGCATGAAGAACCAAAAGCACAGTCATGAGAAATACTACAGAAGTGTTAGTTGTTTTTAAAAGATAATTTTATGTTTCCAAAGTTTTCTCAAAATATAAGTAATGAGGAAGTGTTTTGAGAGCTTGAAATACCTTAGACAGTTAAAGCTCCCTTTCTTCCTACCATGAAAAAGGTGAAACTTTAGGTAGCACTGACACTAGATTTACTTGTTTCTTTGTATTAATTATTGCCTTACTGGTTCTGTTTACCTCTCCACTATGTGGCAGGATGCTCGGACCCTGACTTCATCACAAATGAACCCCATCAACTTGCCCACGATGCACTACTTGCTGCCAGCAGTATTTGGCCACTTTTGATAAATTGGTCAGTCTTGTGAAATTCTTCCATGAACTGAGGTTCTGGAACTTGTCAGGTGTCTTCTCTGACAGTCATATCTTCCTTTGGCTCTCAGATTACACAAGCAGCTGGAGTAAAGCCCATATCCTCCTACAAAGCATGCTTCTTTGGAAATTCAGATATATTGGCTTTTGGCAGTAGAGTAATGCTTTTGCATTCTCTGTCAGATCAGGGCTGAATAATCTCTTGGGGTGTGTAACCTTTTAAATATTGGAGAACTAACAGTTCTAGGGATCAGTGTGCATTTAGCAATTTGTAAGAAAGGTCAGTGTCCCTTATGACTACATTGAACACAGCAAAGCCTAGATTATTTTTTCCTTTGTGTGAATGTCTGGAAGTTGGCATCACACTCTTTCCCTCATGTCAACCCATCAGTTTGTGCATTGAGAAATCTCTATATACAAACCAAGTATGTCTTCTGAGTTACAGTGGTGTGTAGTCATTATTATCATATATGATTGAAGGCAGGGAGTTATGGAAGGGTCTCGAGTGACCATCATTTGCCCATCTATAAAACTGCTGACAAAAGGATTAATAAGCACACTATAAACATAGTCAGAGTTAAGTTCAACAGCCTGTTCATAAGGTTTAAATCTCCCAGCCCACATGGGGAAAATAACTTCAGAAATTAACATCTAATTTATTTTTAAATATGGTTGGAAGGTCTGATTTCATTCCTACTCCCACAAAAGTAATTAGTGCTACTCTCATCCTAAGAAACAGAGGTATATGGGGTTCCAATAGTAATTTCCAAACTTTGTTCCACATTGAAAGCACCCGAGGAGCTTTTACCTAGTACTAATTATATCGGAATGTCTTGCGGTCGGTGCCAGACATCAGTAATTTTTAAAAATTCCTGGGTGAGTCCAATATGCAGCAAAGTTTGGGAACCTTGAGTTAAAACAATCATACACTGTCTACCACACTTTGTCATTTTTGCCTCTTTAGCTCAATGCTTCTTAATCTGACTGCTCATCAGAATCATGGGGCATCTTTAAAAAACACATTCTGATTCATTAGGTCAAGGGCAGGGTGTAAGCATCAGAAATGTTTAGCTCTTTTCTGAATAACTCTAATATGTAGCTATGATGGAGAATCACTGGACTAGCTGATCATAGAAAGAGGTAGGATAAGATGGGTCCTTAGCCTTTTTCTGGCAACTAAGAGCTTTATACATTTTTTTTAAAAAAAAATTTCTGTTCACTTGCTTTGTTGAATGAATTCTTCAGTTTACTAGGCTCTAAAGTTCAACTATTTTCCTGACTCTGTTGATAATAGGGTTGCACATTAAAATTCAGGATACTCAGTTAAGTTTGATTTCAGTTAAATGAACTTTTTTAGTGTATGTCTATGCAGTATTTGGGA
>NW_007730169.1:117000-138249 GCF_000696425.1 Galeopterus variegatus
GGTCCCCGGTCCAGTATGGGGGCAACACTGAGGGTTGCGATCCGTTGCCGGACACGGAAAAAGACAAAAGACAAAAAAATAAATAAATAAATAAAATGGCTTTTGCTTACTCACAGGAAAGATTAGAGCTAAAAAAGGGTATCAGTTCAAACTCCTTCAACAAGCTTTAAAAAATAATTGAAAATTCTATTAAATTAGAGGAAAAAAGACCTGAAACATTCATATTATTCCTCCCAAAGTCTTTCTATTTTAAAGACAAAGAAAATGTTAATTGTTAAACTAACACTAAAATTATCAAGTTATTTCTCAAAACAATCAAGTATAACATGGTTTTATTTTCTACTATTAGAGAGATCTGTAATCTTTATTTTGCCTTTATGACCTGGCATTTAGTTCATAGTCAAGATAGTACTATATGGAAAATAAGGGTTCTCATTAGTTATTTTTACCTGCTCTATTTATAATTTTTTTTAATCGTTTTTTAATTTTAGTTTATCGATATACAATATAGTTGATTTTCATGTCCCTTTACCAATTCCTCCTTTTCCCCCTCCATTTACAATTTTAAGATCCAAGTTTAAATATGTTACTGAGCATTTACTAAATTAAGCCGATTTATTCATTCACTCGTTCAATAAATTTTTTTGTGCCAGGCATTCGGGAAATAGCAGTGAATAAGATAGACAAACTTCCCTCTCTCATGAAGCTTATAATCTGGAGATAATTAGCAGAACAAACAATTGAAAGAGTGAATAATGGCAGCTTTACATTATATAGTCAGGGCAATAGCAGTGAATAAGATAGACAAACTTCCCTCTCTCATGAAGCTTATAATCTGGAGACAATTAGCAGAACAAACAATTGAAAGAGTGAATAATGGCAGCTTTACATTATATAGTCAGGGCTGGCCTGTCTGCTAAAGCCAACTGAAACGTAAAGGTTGAGGACTCAATCAATGAAGAGTGGGGATAAGTAACTTGGAAGGAGGCAACAGCTAGTGTAAGACCCATAAAGCAGGACTAGTATATCTAAGAATAAGGGAAAGTGGTTTGAGATGAGGTCAAAGTTTGGCAGAGGTCAGATCACATAGGGACCTACAAACCAAAGTAAGAAGCTCAGATTTTATTGTAAATATAATCAAAAGCCATTAGATGGTTTTTAGCAGGGCTGTGACATGATCTTTTGTGTTTTTTCCATGGCCACTTGGCTGCTGTGTGAAAAATGAACAGTATGAACAGCAAAAATGGAAGCAGGCAACATGGTCAGAAGCCTACAGTAGTTGTCTAGGGGAGAAATGATGGTCATCTGCACGAGGGAGGCAGGAGCATAGGTAGATGTTTTGTAGGCCAAGTTCTTAGAACTTGTTGATGGACTAAATGTGAGAAACAAGGGAAAGAAAGACATTGACTAAAACTCCTAGATTTTTGGCTCAAGCAACAGGATACATGCTATTACATTTACTTAATAAGTATGCAAGACAATGTTTGGTTACTGGATAAGGAATCACCTATTTTGTTTATGTTAAGTTTGGGATGTCCATTAGAGGGCAGTTGAATACACAAATCCAGACTCTAGACATCAGGGGAAAACTAAGGGCTTGGTGTAGTGTCATGGCGCACTGAGATGTTACTTAGAGCTCTGAAACAAGTGAAGTCCCCTAGGAAGAGTACAGACAAAACAAAATCTGGTGGTAATGTGGTAAAAAGAGCAAGTTTTCAAACTCAGAACACACTGGGTTGTAAAGAATAATAGGAATTCATTTAGTTCATTCTCCCTTAATGGTGATGCAGATGCATGAAAACTAGATCTAAAATCGTCAAGAAGTAATAAAATAATATAAATAACAATTACTAGTTAAGGCAAATCTTCAATAGCTAAACACACCCTTATAAACAGAGGAGCCCTGAGTCCTACCTCAGTCATGGTCATCATTTCATTATGACATTTCTCCAATTGACTCTGCAATTCACTTTGGCTCTCCAGTAGTTGTAAACCATACTGTGCAGCTTTTAGTCGCTCTTCTTCAACCTCTTTGAGCTTGCATCGAAGAGTTACAATATCTGCCTCCATATTCTTTTCCTGCTTTTAGCCTACTGTAAATAGAGAAAATAAAACTACTTACACTTAAACAAAAAACCCCATACAATATCAATAATAGAAGAAATATATCTACTCAATACTACTGCCATATAAAAACACAGTATTAAGATTTTCTGCCTGGCTTTAAGTAGTCAAATTTGCATTCTTGTTCTAAGAGCAAGAATTGTCCTGACAATTTTGTTACCTGATTTGAGACCAAATCAAAAAGAGCAGAGAATACACTTAATTTTGCTTCTAAGAAATTCACCATTAGGAAACCGGTTGTTGTGCGCTAAGCTTCCTTAAATGCTAAGGTAGGGTTGGTCTCATAATTGTATCACGATCCATGTAATCAAAGAGAAAACTGAAAGAAAAGAAATAAAGAAACTTGATTTAAGTAGCATGACTGCTACTTAAAAATATAAAGAAGCAGCTTTGAATAAGGTTCATAAGGTAAAGCAAGGAATATCATGCCTGAATTTTCACAACAGTATTAACTTCTGGAACATATTAAATTTACTTTCATCAAAACAGACTCACTAGTATTTTCCTAGTTATTCATAAGATATCATGCAAAATAGAAACCATGTTCAGAACAATTAACGGACATTGCTTTTATTCTAGACTTTCAAACAAAGTCTTAAACATTATACATAAACATTCCACTTTAACTCAACCTCACTTATTAATCTTTTCTATTTGGCCTCAGCCTCTTAAGCCAGACTCAAACTCAGCTTTGCCTTCAAAGTGCACCAGGCCATTACTAATGTGTTCCCCCATGTCTCAAGTCAACATAACATGCACTGAACAAGTACTTCCTTGAATGCTTTACGTGTTAGGCTCCACTCTGGGTACTTCAGGTTCATTAGAGGACAAAATAGACCAAAAAAAAGCTCCTTCTTCACGAAACTTACATTCCAGGAGGGGAAGACAAACAATAAGTAACAGCATAATAATTACATTAGAAAGTGGAAATGGAAAGAAATAGAACACAAGGGAACTCAGAAGAGATGGGTGGTGTAACAAGGAGGCAGAAGATGAATTAGCCATGCAACTATTTAGGGGAAGAATGTTTCAGGCAGAGGGGAAGCCCTAAGGCAGAAGGAAGTCCAAGGAGTGAAAAAAGGTAACATAGGTCAGAGATTAAAAGGGAGATGGGACAAATTAGGCCATTATAAAAACTTTGGCTTCTATTCTGGGTAAAATGGAAAGTCATTCCAAAGCCTGGGATAGATGATCTGATACAATTTAAATGGATCATTTTGGCTGCTATGTTGAATAATTAGGACAGTAACAAGGTTGAAAAGAGAGACCATGTGAGACAAGGGCTCAGACCAGTGTGGTGGCACAGGCATTGAGAGATGGCCAGATTTTGCATTTATTTTGAAGATAAAGTCAAAATGATGTTGTGGCAGACGGAATGTGGGATGTGTGAAAAAGAGGAGTCAAAAATGACTTCAAGGGCCGACCCTGTGGCGCACTTGGGACAGTGCGGCACTGGGAGCGCAGCGGTGCTCCCGCCGTGGGTTCGGATCCTATATAGGGATGGCCGGTGTGCTCGCTGGCTAAGTGTGGTGCGGGCGACACCAAGCCAAGGGTTGCGATCCTCTTACCGGTCACAAAAAAAGACACACAAAAAAATGCCTTAAAGGCTTCTGGCCTGAGCAACTAGTATAATGAGGTTGCCATCTAGCAGAGGCATTGATGAAAGGACATATTTTGGAAAGAAAATCAGGAATTCAAGTATTGAACATGAAAGATGTCAAGTAAGCAGCTGGACATATAAGTAGGACAGGGGTCTGGGCTGAAGATATAAATCTGGAACTTATCAGCATAAGTCCTTGAGATTTGATATCACCAGAGGATGAACATAATTAAAGAAAACTACCAAGAATTGAAACCTTTTACGAGGCAGTGAAGAAGATAGCAAAGTATACTCAGGAGAGACCAGTGACATAGGAGAAAAGCCAAGAACAGTATGTGTAGTCCCAGAAGCCAATAACAGTGTATTTAGGAGGTAGGGAGTGATCAATCATGCCAAATGCTGCTGCTAAGTCAAATAAGGTAAGAAGAGAGAATTGGTCAGTGGATTTGAACTCATGAAGGTGACCTCAAGAGCAGTTTTGCTAGAGAGGTAGGTATATCAGGTAAAAACCTGACTGGAATGGGTGTGAGAAAGAATGGTTAGAGACAAACAGAAGATAGCAAGTACAGTTTTGATGCAGAGAAGATAAATGGAGCAGTAACAGAGAGGAAGTAGGTACACATTTTTATTTTAAGATGGAAAAAAATAACAGTATGTTTGTAGGCCATAGAGTAGATTCAGGAGAGAAGAAAAAGAATGATAATGCAGACGACACCAGAGAACTGCTAGACTGATATCACTGAATATGGAGAATGAGGTCTAAGGTACAGGGACTGGTTTTAGATAGGAGCATATTTCAACTAAAGGGAAAGCAAAGTATACGAGTACAGATGCTGATAAGTAGGTAGATATAGTGGTGGGAGTTTGTAAAAGTGTGCTTCTAACTGCTTCAACTTATCGGTGAATTAAGAAGCAAGTTCTTCAACTGAGAATGAAGACAAGGGGGGAAATACAGGGTTTTAGAGAGGAAAAAAAGGTGGGGTAGCTGCTGCATTTGGGGGGGTTGGTTGGTTTGTTGTTTTACGACAGTGTCGTCTAGAGGGACGGTGTCGCTAGGTTAGGCGGCGGAGACTCACCATGGGCACCGTTGTGCCGGCCTCATACACCTGCCAGCGGATTGGTCAGTGCGCTCCCTGAGGGTCCTTTCCTCTGGTGTCTGTCTTATGGTTCCAGGAATCTGAATCAGCGTCACGGTGCCTCAAAGCATCATATGACAGCTTCACAGTTACTATTATAGGACCGAATGACAGTTACCATTATAATGGCGTTAACATTTGAGTCTTCACCAGGTGCCAGTCCGTTTTAATTTTACACGGATTATCTCATTTAAGCCCGCAAGCAGCCTTATGAAGTAGATAATACTACCTCTCTTTTTCCACAAAGGAAAACAAAGCCCCAAGAAGAAAAGTGTCTTGTGCAAGTGATAGAACTAGAATTTGAACTAATGCAGTCTGATCCTAGAGTCCAAGCTCTTGTGTGTGTGTGTAAGTAATAACGTTTTGTAAATCTGACGCATATTCATTATTCAAAAATTTAAGCAATCAGAAATAATAATAGCCAACATTTAATGAGCAATGCTGAGTCCTAGTAACTACTATATGGGTCGTGCTGTGCTTTTGAGTCCATCATTTCTAGCATATCTGAGGACTTGGCTCTAATGCCCTCTTTTTCACCATCAGTTTTTTCCTTCTTTATTGGATCTTACATATCAGTAAATAAGCATGCTGTAATGACTTCCATCTAAAAAAAAAAATTAACTCCTTGACCTCAATCAGCTACCACCCCATTTGTTTGCTTCCCTTTATAACAAAATTCCTGAGGAAGAAGAGTTACATTCACTATCTCCATTTGCTTACCTTTTCTTCTTTTTTCTCCCCACTTCAGCCAGGGTTTGATACCCTTGAATACTATGAAATGGATTTGTCAAGATCATCAGTGATTTTTATCTTGCAAAATCTGGTAGTCAATACTTGGTCCTCACTTCTCTTGACATTTGACAGAGTTGATCTCTCTCACTGAGTCTTTATGTCTTGGAAGGCGGAACTGTCCTTATTTTCCGATTCTCAGTTTTCTTTGCCAACTTCTACTTCTGACTGAAGTAGGCCTGACAATAAAGGCGTGATCTGGTTTTTAAGACTGGAAACAGTGATGCCTTCAAGTTTCTCGCAATAACAGTATAGCCTAGCAAATGCATCTGGGGGCCAAAATGAGCCAGGTGCTCATTGATTTGTAATTAATTCTATGCTCTTGGATAAAAGAAGTAAATTCCATATTCCCTATTATTTAACAAAGATTCCTCAACTCAGGAGTCAGGAAGTTACTGTTCTATCCTAGGCCAGTCATGCCTGGCTGAAATCAGGTAACCTAAAATCAATCTGAACTTTTTTACTCTCTTTTTTTTTACAAGGGTAGATAGACCCTACAACGTCATTAATGTTTCTTCCAATTTTATTTTTTAAATATATATTTTAAACTATTAATTGTATGACCACAATGTGCTAGGTATAGTGGAAAGAATTTAGAGATATGGTAAACTTGACTATTGTCTGGAAGTTTCTCACGATACAGTAGGGGATTTTAGGAAAACAAATATAAATAACTACATGGCTGTACATAAATGCCTATGAATAGTGTATGCCCTACGCTAAAGGAGTTGTGTGAAGGGAGAAGTCTCTTTTGTCTGGATGTTTGTTTAAAACTTCATGGTGCATGTGTCATTTCAATCAATGCCTTGAAGGATGGCAGAGCTAAGGAGGAGCTTTCTAGGGGAGGGGGCAGCATTAGCAGAATCATAGAAGCTACCTATATCATAATTAAGGTCATTCTGTAGGAACAGTCTGGATAGGGTGGTGCTGATACCACACTGAACACTAGATGTCACAAGTGAAATAAATTCTCGATGGTCTCTACTGCTTAAGATAACTTTATGCTTCTGATTTACAGCTCCAGATGCAGATCTCCATACCCAGATAAGGCCCATGTACTGTGCCCTAAATGCTAAAGGCCAGGGCGAAAAGAATTTGTATCTATAATTTTAAGTTTACATAGTGAGAGATGGGACTTTGCTTCTTCACACAGTAGTGGATTCACCACACAAAGAAAGGGAATTTATATTCTGTGAAACAACAAAGACAGAATCCTCTCACCCCTTTACAACTCCTAATAGTATAGCTGTTCAAAACTGGGATAGACTGCTGTGGTTAACTTGTCATCATTCCTTTATTATGGCACTTCTAGCTGAAATTAGGGGATTAGTTATCAGAAATGGTGTAGAAAGGAATATTATTTTGTACTGAAAGCTGTATATATTTTGACATGAACCTATTGAGTGATTATTTTTGGTACTACATGTGAATAGTATGTGTACCCAAGGAACTTAGGGTTTAGTGGAAGAGGCATTTAACAAACAATAAATTTTTACTTAGAAGTTAGGTTAGACTTTCTTTTTCCTTCAAGTTATTAAATAGAGCTTCAGGCTAGTCTTTGCTGGGGCCAAGCAAAAACAAGCCCAGGACTCTGAGACACAGAGTCTGCAAATAAGAACAGGATTAATTTATAAAATTCCATGATTCATACGATAGGCTGGTAGATGAAGTTCTAGAAGTGGCACTCAAGGGTGCAGTCACTGAAACCTGGAGAATGGTTGATGTCAAGAAAAAAGGCTTAGAGAGAAGAGAGCGCTGTGTGCAGGACTTTGGGGATTGTAATCCATGGAACAGGAGGAAAACAAGGATCCAACGAGAGAAACAGAAGAGCTATATGAGAATAGATCAGGAGACTGAATTGTCACAACTCCCACTGTGATAATTAAAAAATCAAAATGAATAATTGTACCAGGCAGGTGGATTTGACTTAATAGTAACAATGATAATGAAACCCAGTGTGCAGTCTTTCCTGGATCTGCAATGTATAGCACCAGCTTCAACTCTTAATGAGCCCTATTGCTATACTCTTTTTCCCTCTAAATAGGTGCAGTACTCACTCAGAGAAAGGGTGGCACCATTCTAATATAGGGGACATTTATTGGTTAACTTCTCAGCATCAATTTTTTTCCTCCTTTTCCTGCCCAAAGTATTCTGATTATTCTCTGGGTAATTCATCTTTTCCTTCATTTTCAGCCATGTAGACTCTTTGAAATTGATCTTACCCTTCAGCTGTAGGATATCCCATCACCTTGGTTATAGTAATTGGTTCAAAGATGGGCATGTGACTGAATCCAAGCCTGTGTTGATCTGTTTTCTGATGCTTGTAACAGAATACCCAAAACTGAGTAATTTATAAAGAACTGAAATTTATTTCTTGCAGTTTTGGAGGCTAGGAAGTCCATGGTCTGGGGGCACATCTGGTGAAGGCCTTCTTGGTGCTAAGTCCTGTGGTGAAAAGGGTATCACATGGCGAAAATGGCAAGAGTGCTTTCATGTGTTCTCGTTATAAAGCCACTGTCTCCACCTATAATAATCCATTTCCCATTACTCTATGAATATATTCATCTATTCACAAGGGCATAGTCCTCATAATCCAATCACCTCCTAATGGCCCCACCTGTTGCTTTGCGTTGCTTCGCCCTGCACAGATTTGTCACCCTACTTCCCCTGGGTGATGGAGATGCAAAGGATTACTCAAAGCCCATCTCTTCTGAGCAGTGAGAGGTCCTGAAGTGGTTAATCTCCCTTTGGGACGCTCAAGCAAGAGCCATCCCTTCCTTGGGAAATTAACGCCGAATTGAGGTTCTCTTCCTGCATTTATTTCCCAGACCAGGAAGTTACAGGAAGAGACATAGGTGGGGTTATAGTTTAACAGTGTAGGCTGGTAACTTTCAGTGAAACAAGCCAGATGACATTCCTGTAAGGCAATTAAGTGGTCCTATCAACAACAGTTTGATATTAGCAAACATTCCTTCCTATAGCAATTTCTCAGTGTCTTTACATAACAATCAGTAACTAGTCTGTCTTTGAGCCAGCAACCTGCTGTGCCACAATTTTTATCTTGCATCAAAGACTCACTAGCCTGGGGAAAATTTTCTGTCCTTGCAAGGTCAATATTTGAAACTGCAAGGCTTTGGAAAACCAGGCCCTGTGAAGTACGTATGCTTTTTAGTGTATTCCACACCCGCCTTTCAAATACCATAATTAGATTTACCCACTCTCAACACTGTTACAATGGGGATCAAGTTTCCAACATATGAACTTTTGGGAGACACATTCAACCCATAACAAAGCCAATATGATAAAATGAGATTCTTCGCTGAGACTGCTAGAAAAATCTATTTTGTTAACTCTCTTTATTATGGACAAAATTGTGTCCCCCCCAAATTCATACATTGAAGCCTCAACTGCCAGTATGACTGTATTTGGAGATAGGGCCTTTAAAGTTAAATGAGAGTAAAACTGAATGTTCCTAAGTTCCAGAGATCTGGTGATGGCCTCTTTGAGTAAAATGCTCTGGTTGAACTGAAAGGAAGGTTTGTCCTAAATGAAGGGGCCTAGTGGATAGTGGAGGAAAATAAGGATTTGACCAGCTGTGTATAATCTCTGTCTTAGCCCCCCTTCACATTGCCATCATGCCACCCTTAAACTGACTTTTTAAGGTGATTTCAGCTTCTAAGCCAGTTAGAATTAAGACTATGTTTATATCAGTTATGGTTTTACTTGCTGAAATAATACCTACTGTAGTTAAAGATATATATATATATATGTATGTATGTATATAAAAAGCACCAGAGTCCTAATTTTTGCAACTATCCACAGGACTGTAGTTGCTGTTTCTGACTTCCTACCTTCCAGTACCTATTACATATTTCTTTTATTTTCTGATAGTACCTCTAATTGGGACTCTTTATCCAGTAGACCCAAATCTTCACTGCTGAATAAAACATTTTCACTAGTCATGATTTATATTACTCACTATTCTGTTTGCCCAAATTGAGTTGGCCCAAGTCATAGAGGAATGGGATAAAACTTAAGGTCTCTCTCTGAGGGCTTGAAACTATCACACTAATTTTCCGTGTGTGTGTGTGTGTGTGTGTGTGTGTGTGTGTGTATGAATTCAATTGAAAGAAGTGTTGGATTTTGTCATACTTAACTTAATGTATTTTATTTCTAGGAAAAACAATTTGGGAGTGCACACAGTAGACAGGGAAATTCATTAGTCAGCATCCTCAAGTAAGCAGCGGGAAACACCTGTTCGGTAATACCAGCCCATAAGCTATCTCCTGCCTGTTGCCACTAGGTGGCAGTCTTTGCAAATATTTTATCTGAAAGGAGACTTACAGAAATTAGAGTCTGCTGGAAGAGATAGTTCTAGTTTCAGTTAGATTAGTCAAATGCACATATTTGTTACAACCTACACTCTTAATCATTTGAGATCATAGTTATTCCTCATCTTGAACATTCTTTCCCTCCCTCCACTTACTTCACTGGTCTCATCCTTTTCTCTGGAGAGGCCCTATGACTAATGGTGAAGAATACAATACGTATTCTGGAGTGAGCATCTGGGTTCAATTGCAGGCTGTTACTTCCTAGCTGTGGTTACCTTTAACAAGCTACTTGGCCTTTCTAAGCCTCAGTTTCCCCAAGTAAAAAATAGGATAATCAAAGTACCTAATTCAATAGATAGTTGTGAGGCTTAAATGAGCTAACACTTTAAAAGTACTTTTAGCATAATGTCAGTAAATGGTAGCTGGTATTATTAAAAGCACTGTCTTAGCCCAGATGTCGCTCTCTCTGGGTCCCCCTTTCCGAATCCCTAGCCTAGGGCATGTACCCTACATACTGTTCATAGCACCTTGTGCTTATCCTTCAGAATACTTATAATAGCTTGTAGTAATTCGTGTACTCTTTCTCTACTTCACTCACTAAACTGTAAGCTCTTTGAGAACAGGAAAGGCCTATCTTTGTTTTGCTCACCATGGTTTCATCCAGCAGATGTCATTGTGTCTTGGACATGCTAGGGGCTAAAGTTAAGTTTGATGAATGAATGAAAAACGCATACTCAAAACACTAGTATTAAATGCAATTTATTGATTTAAATGGGAAATCTATAAACTCTTTGATCTCTTTGAGAGATCAAAGTAACTTGTAAAAGAATTACTATTCTTAATCCTGGGCAAAAAAACACTGAGTTTTTATTAATCAGTTTATGTGAAATAAATTAAATGTCCCTGAAGCAGTACACCAAAAAAAGTAGTTTGTGGTATTTAATACCCTCTGAAATTTTGATTGCTTCATTCACCTTTGACGATATGTTTCCCTCCCTTGAACCAATATTTCTTCATTGAGAATTTATGTATTGGTGTAATATCTGCAGTTCAGGCATCTTAAATGTACTAGGGAACTTGGGAGTGAAACAGCCCTATTGGAGAAACTTGTAAAGCAAAGAAGGCTTAGCTAAAATAAATGTTCACATTTGTGTAAATACCAATTTTCACGTATTAAGTTCTCCTGAAGGAAGAACCACCCTTGATGAACTTAAAGTATTAGTTTTCCTGATATTTTACCATGTCAAGGACAGGTTTATTTATATCCTGCAAAACAAATCCAACACATGTTGTCCTATTACTTTTCCAAAATAGAAAATATTAAAGACAATGCACAATTTCAGTAATCCTTAGAGTATTTTGGTTATGAAATCATCAACTAAGCAAGCATGAAGAACCAAAAGCACAGTCATGAGAAATACTACAGAAGTGTTAGTTGTTTTTAAAAGATAATTTTATGTTTCCAAAGTTTTCTCAAAATATAAGTAATGAGGAAGTGTTTTGAGAGCTTGAAATACCTTAGACAGTTAAAGCTCCCTTTCTTCCTACCATGAAAAAGGTGAAACTTTAGGTAGCACTGACACTAGATTTACTTGTTTCTTTGTATTAATTATTGCCTTACTGGTTCTGTTTACCTCTCCACTATGTGGCAGGATGCTCGGACCCTGACTTCATCACAAATGAACCCCATCAACTTGCCCACGATGCACTACTTGCTGCCAGCAGTATTTGGCCACTTTTGATAAATTGGTCAGTCTTGTGAAATTCTTCCATGAACTGAGGTTCTGGAACTTGTCAGGTGTCTTCTCTGACAGTCATATCTTCCTTTGGCTCTCAGATTACACAAGCAGCTGGAGTAAAGCCCATATCCTCCTACAAAGCATGCTTCTTTGGAAATTCAGATATATTGGCTTTTGGCAGTAGAGTAATGCTTTTGCATTCTCTGTCAGATCAGGGCTGAATAATCTCTTGGGGTGTGTAACCTTTTAAATATTGGAGAACTAACAGTTCTAGGGATCAGTGTGCATTTAGCAATTTGTAAGAAAGGTCAGTGTCCCTTATGACTACATTGAACACAGCAAAGCCTAGATTATTTTTTCCTTTGTGTGAATGTCTGGAAGTTGGCATCACACTCTTTCCCTCATGTCAACCCATCAGTTTGTGCATTGAGAAATCTCTATATACAAACCAAGTATGTCTTCTGAGTTACAGTGGTGTGTAGTCATTATTATCATATATGATTGAAGGCAGGGAGTTATGGAAGGGTCTCGAGTGACCATCATTTGCCCATCTATAAAACTGCTGACAAAAGGATTAATAAGCACACTATAAACATAGTCAGAGTTAAGTTCAACAGCCTGTTCATAAGGTTTAAATCTCCCAGCCCACATGGGGAAAATAACTTCAGAAATTAACATCTAATTTATTTTTAAATATGGTTGGAAGGTCTGATTTCATTCCTACTCCCACAAAAGTAATTAGTGCTACTCTCATCCTAAGAAACAGAGGTATATGGGGTTCCAATAGTAATTTCCAAACTTTGTTCCACATTGAAAGCACCCGAGGAGCTTTTACCTAGTACTAATTATATCGGAATGTCTTGCGGTCGGTGCCAGACATCAGTAATTTTTAAAAATTCCTGGGTGAGTCCAATATGCAGCAAAGTTTGGGAACCTTGAGTTAAAACAATCATACACTGTCTACCACACTTTGTCATTTTTGCCTCTTTAGCTCAATGCTTCTTAATCTGACTGCTCATCAGAATCATGGGGCATCTTTAAAAAACACATTCTGATTCATTAGGTCAAGGGCAGGGTGTAAGCATCAGAAATGTTTAGCTCTTTTCTGAATAACTCTAATATGTAGCTATGATGGAGAATCACTGGACTAGCTGATCATAGAAAGAGGTAGGATAAGATGGGTCCTTAGCCTTTTTCTGGCAACTAAGAGCTTTATACATTTTTTTTAAAAAAAAATTTCTGTTCACTTGCTTTGTTGAATGAATTCTTCAGTTTACTAGGCTCTAAAGTTCAACTATTTTCCTGACTCTGTTGATAATAGGGTTGCACATTAAAATTCAGGATACTCAGTTAAGTTTGATTTCAGTTAAATGAACTTTTTTAGTGTATGTCTATGCAGTATTTGGGATGTATAATAAAAATAATTTACTATTGGGCTGGCCCGGTGGCGCACTGGATAAGTGCGCTGCTTGGGAAGCGCGGCGGCGCTCCCGCCCGAGGGTTCGGATCCCACATACAGACCGGTTCCCGCTCACTGGCTGAGCAAGGCGCGGGGGCAACGCCGAGGGTTGCAATCCCATTGCCGGTCCCCTGTCCGGTACGGGGGCAACACTGAGGGTTGCGATCCGTTGCCGGACACGGAAAAAGACAAAAAGACAAAAAAAAAAACCCAACAATTTACTATTTATCTGAAAGTCAAATTTGATTGGCACGCTGTATTTTTATTTGCTACATTTGGCAACATTAATTAATGGGAGAGCATGGCTCATCCTTGGGAAAGTAAGCAACTGAATTTGGGTTGAGGACAGCACAATCCCTTTAATCTTCAGGATTGGTGGTCTATCTTTTAGCTCATACAAATCCTTCTAGCTTCAAAGGTGGGAGATAAAAAGGCATTTGCAGTTTGGGAATTATAAACTGCTTAGAATCCCCCAGTGAGCCAAGAAGACCCACATTTTCCTTCTGCTTAGGGTCTCATTGTGTGACTAGCAGGAGAGAAGTACAAGAGAGAAGGCGTGTCACTGTGCAAGTAAATAGGTGATGGAGTTTGGATGTGTTGTCCCCTCCAAAACTGATGTGGAAATTTGATCCCCGATGTGGCAAACTGATTGAGTCATGGGGGCGGATCCCTCGTGAATGGATTAATGCTCTCCCTGGGGGCGGGGGGATTAATGAGTGAGTTCTCCCTCGGTTAGTTCCCGCAAGAGCTCGTTGCTTAAAAAGACCCTGGCACCTTTTCTCTTTCTCTTTTTTCCTCTCTCTTGCTTCATCTTGCCATGTGACCTGCTTGTACACGCCGGCTGCCTGCCACTTTTCCACCATGAGTAGAAGCAGCCTGAGGCCCGTGCCAGATGCAGCTGTCCCAGAATCATAAGCCAAATAAACCTCTCTTCTTTATAAATTATCCAGTTTCAGGTATTCTGTTATAGCAACACAAAACGGACTAAAACAATAGGGTACAGAAAGAGGCAAAGACCTGAATCTTGAATATAGACGTTGGTTCCAAGAACCCCAGCTCTGCTCTATTCTCAAAGGGATTGCGGTTTTGCCATTTTGTGTCTTTTCTATGGTTTCAAGTACCTCAAACTTGCTTTTTTTCCTTTTTCTTTTCTTTTTGGTACATTATTATTTCTTTTTAATTTATCTAAATGTCAGGTGCTTGCTGCCTTGGCTGAGGCTGAGATAGTTTCCAGGTGGAACCATTCTCATTGCTTATCTGGGAGTTTACATACACACACAATCTGGATTGCCAGCTTCTTTTTAAAAATCAGAAAATGTGGCTATCCTATGCCCACATTCCTCATGTCAACAATCCACCGGATCTTTTCAATTTTGTACTGAACATGCTTTTTCCAGTTCACCATAGCCTCTGTCACTTTATAATTATATTTGCTAGTTCAGTGAAATGGTCAGGTATAAGGAGATATTTATATTACCTGTGTATATGGTTCCTGTATGCATTTAAATTTGCCATCCATGTCATGAAGCAAGCTTAGATTAGATTATCATTCCAATGTTCTCCAAGCTGATTCTACAATTTTTCTCTTTTATACAAGTGGAGTTCTTAATATTGTTTTAGATTATCTGATACTTTGCTTGAGGAAAGAACTTGACTATGAGCTCTAAAAGTCATTTCTGTCTTTTATATTTCAATTTAGTCTGCTTAGAGCTGAATGAATTTATGACCAAAATAATAACTCTTAAATTGTTTTTTTCTTTGGCTGTGTTTTCATTGATGGAAAATTAAAGTGATCATCTGGATAAGCTCATCTGTAAGTGAAAAATGGAATTAGTAATTTGAATATTCAGAAGTGGTTACCTGTGCAGGTTAAATCTAGCAAAGAAGTGCTCAACTAAATATCAGACAAATTTAACACTAGAAGAGATTGTAGGGATAAAATCTGGCCCCTTCATTTTACAGTTGAAACTGAACTTAAGAGAGGTAAAGGGATTTATTCTTGATCACACTATGATTACTGTCAGAGCTGAAACCCAAAGCTGATGTTATTTCCATTACTCTTAATTGCCTCCAATTATATAGGTCCATCTTTTTTTACTTTAATCAAAGCTGATGTTATTTCCATTACTCTTAATTGCCTCCAATTATATAGATACAGTTTCAGGTTTATTTCTCAGTTTTTGTTGTTTATTGTTTATTATAATCAACATTATTTACAATGAAATTATAACATTGTCATAATTGTATATTATTTTCTAAGTATCAGAATTATTTGTGAAGAAATTATAAATCATTTTATAGGCACTTTTCTTGAAAATATGAAGATGACCCTTATTAATACCAAATTTATAATTTATATTTTAAGAAAAAAGACTTCAAACCACAGGAAATGCCAATAGTAATAGTCTTTGCATGACTTTAGATAGCTTCCTCCACTTCTTTCGTTATCTGTGTGTTCAAATCTTCCATAATGAATCCACATCACTTTTATGATTGTTGCAGTTTTCAGGCAGCTATATAAAAGAAACAAAGGCAAATCCAGTCTGATAAAGACATAAAGCATTAATGTGAAATTAAAATGTTCTCACACCTCATTCATTCCTGTGAGTGGAATGTAAAGACCATTTCCTGTGACTCAAATATGCATACACAGAGAGAAAGGATTTGACACTTTCCCACAGTTAGAGAAAAATGTTTGGTGGCCATGATGGCAAGGGGGCATGTGCTGAGAGCTGTGACCTAGAGCACATTCCAGGCTGAGTAGCACTGACTCTAAAATTGAAAACCCAGAAGTTCCAGCTCTCTTAGTTTTACGATCCCTTCACGGTGTCTGGCTAATTGACTTAGCCCAATATTCTGGTATGAGCTTTTATTTTTGCTGAAATTCTGAAAGCTAAGGAGAATTCAAATTTTTGACTTACCTTTGTCTAGTTTTAAAGAACTTAAAGACAGGAAAGTTAACACCCACACCCAACCTCTCTCCCAAAGGCAACAGCTGTGTGGTTACCAGGGGAAGAGTTTACTCGGATGGGAAGAGAAAATATTTCTTTATAAATAATGTGTTTTTATGACTCCTGTTTCTAGGAAACCTGATACATACAATGCACCTGCGAGTATTTGAGGTCAAGTTCCAACTGTGTTTTTATTAAATATTTGACTGTTTTATGTGTTATTGTAATTAACTGAATTTGAGACCTGGGTTATTAAGAAGCTTTTCTGTAAGGAGCTTGCCTATCTATTCTCTCCTCTCTTCTCTCTCTCTTTCACTCCTCACATATATATATATATATATATATATGTATATATATATGTATGTGTGTGTATGTGTGCATATATATGTATATGCATGTATGTATATATACATGTACACACACATATATGTATTTGTGTGTGTGCGTATACATATAAAGTTTTCTAATTAGCCAATTCTGCTTTCTCATGCTCCTTAATTTTGATCTCTTAAGGAGGTGAAACATCACACAACATTGCACAGCTCAATGTCAATCAATCAATTAATGTCTTCAGTCCCTTAATGTCCCCTCTGAAAAGCTCGTATACTTGGGAGGATACTATTGACAAATAGATCCAATGTTTTGTGAAGTTGAGGAAGGTTTATTTATTATCAACTATTATTGTATTGCTAAATAGTTTTACTATTATTATATTATTTACTATTTTACTTACCTTCCCTTTGTCATGGAAGGGATACAAGCCCAGATTATAAAAGGATATTTTAGGACCCGAGAGAAACAATTTCAGTACTGAATCTCCATAAAATATTAAATTTTTTTGTATCAACAGCTAACTCTTAGAGGGAATGCTCCTGTTTTACACCTTTGGCATGTTGCTAGATAAGTCATGACCTCATTCACACATATACATACACACACAGACACACAGAGACACACACACACACACACACCCCTAATCTGCACAGTTGGGATATGGCTCTGCTGTTATGGAGTTGGATACAGGAGTCCTTCAGGCAAGGCCTAGTAATGCTTCACATGACATGGGAGTGCAATCTCTTCCCTCCAGTTTCTCTGCTAAGTACGAGGGTACTTCAAAAAGTTCATGGAAAAATAGAATTACAAGATAATGCGAATATTTCCCTGAACTTTTTGAAGACCCCTCATATTTTGATGAATTGCACTTCCTCACTTCCTCAGAGTGAGGAGCAGTGAGCTATGGCTTCTGGTAGGGTGGCTGAGGCTCTAGCACATAGACAGGAGAGGACCTAGAAGTGGCACAGAGCACCTCCTCCTAGAAAGAAAGAGTAATTTTTCTCAGGTCATTCCTGCAAACAAAGTTTGATAGCCAAAATTCCCACTCATTCACAAATCTTCTTGCTTCTCATCCTGCAGTGGTGCTTCTCACCCTAAAATAAAACATATTTCCAGTTGCATATATTGGTAAGGAAAATTCCAAAGGGGAACTTCACCACAAGATTTGGCTTACCTGGAAAGTCTTTAAAAATAATTTTTCAAATAGTTGTTGGTTTAAAATGCTACTCAAGTTGGAGAATGAATGAACTTTCCATATTACCTCACAGTTTATAAAACACAGATGGATTGCATTATTTAGTAGAAGAAAATAGAGGAGTTCTCCCTGTAGGAAATGGGTTGTGCAATTTAGTCACATCCCTGATTGAACAGGGGTATTAGTAGTCAGTGCAATGTGCAGATCTGGGAGGAGAAACTCAGAGCATCCATGTATTAGACTGTTTGTGTTGCTATAACAGAATTCCTGAGACTGGGTAATTTATAAAGAACAGTGGTTTATTTGGCTCATGATTCTGGGACAGCTGCATCTGGAGTGGGCCTCAGGCTGCCTCTGCTCACAGTGGAAAGCAGCAGGCAGCAGGTGAGTACAAGCAGATCACATGGCGAGAGTAAGCAAGAGAGAGAGAGAGAGTTGAGGTGCCAGGGTCTTTTAAACAACCAGCTCTCGTGGGAACTAATAGAGGGAGAACTCACTCACTCTCCACCCAGGGAGAGCATCAATCCATTCATGAGGGATCTGCCCCCATGACCCAAACATCTCCCAACACTGCCACATTGGGGATCAGATTTCCACACGAGTTTTGTTGGGACAACATATGCAAATTCTATCAACCCAGCTCTGAAAGTCCCAGCCTGGCACTGTGGAATGGGAAATCCTGCTGCTGGAGCCATGCAAGGTTTGATTCTAATCTCAGCTCCACTTCTTTTTAGAGTGGGGCTTGTGGGGGCCACATTTCTTGGATCCAAATACTGTTTTCACTACTTATTCTGTGACCTTGAGCAGCTTCTTGATGTTTCTTATCTGAGGAATGGATGCATAGTGTTGTGAGGATGAAATAAGATATAATATCCAATGTAATTGGAGAGGTGCTGACACAGTGCATGTCTTTAGTAAATGTTAGCTATTATTACTATACAAGTGACCTTAGCAAGGGCCAGTCACATGACTGCTCTCTATCTCAGTGTCCCCAGATATAAAAGGGAGAAGAGAATTGCTATAAAGATTAATTGAGAGTGTATGTTTTCTTTACTTAATTTCAACCTGTTTATTTTACAAACACACATAGAAGTAGAGAGACTAATGTAAATAATCCCCATGTGCCCATCATCAACCTTCAGTAATGATCACTTTTTGCCATTTTTGTTTCAGCTATTCCCCCACCAATTTTTTTCTGTGTTATTTTCAAGAAAATCACAGACGACAATATTTTAACCATAAATTCTTCAGGTAGGTGTGGTAGATTGTTTGCGAAATGACTTCAGTGGTTCTTCTGTGTGCTGCCCTGTTGCAGTGTGACTTTTCAGTTCCTCGATCAGGAGGTGCAGTCTTTTTCTTAACACCCTTGAATCTAGGCTGGCCTTGAGACATCCTTAACTAATGAATGTGGCAAAAGTGATGTGGAAGAATTCCAAACCCAGGCCTTGTAATTCCTAGGCAATAGAATTTTCCAGTTGAACCCAGTCCATGTTGCTGACCTTACAGAATTGTGAGTAAATAATACCACTGAGTTTCTAGTGGTTTATTAGGCATTGATAGATACCTAACATAGTGATGTATTTTTTAAAATGCTTAATGCAGGTCTTCATACATAATGAACATGAAGCTTTTACCATCCTGACCACAGTACTGAACTCACAAGGTGTGAGACATTTTATAACTTTGACGGAGAGTGTCAGTGTGCTAGAGTCTATGTGGAAATACTATTCCATGACCTTCATCCTAACTAGGAGTCTTCTGAGGCTGAATTGGATATTCCAGCTTAAGATCGAAAGGATGCCAATCCTTGAACCAAGATAGTAGTTTCTAAACTTTATTGGGTTACGGTCTCCTTTGAAAATCTGATAAAATCTAGAAAACTTTCTAGAAAAAAAAATGCATGTGTACACAGCCTCCTTGCTACATAAACACACACATACACAGAGAAAGACAGAGAGAGTCTACTTATATCAGGGGGTTCACAGACCAACCAGTGTATGGATACCAGTTAAGAAACTCTGATTTTGGTTGAGCAGACCCTCGAATCCACAGGGCTACACAGTCAACTCTAACTGCTAAAGAATCTCTTTATGACTTTTCCAGGTATATGTTTTCATTGCTGTTGCTGTTGGCAGCTACTTCTGAAAGAGGAGGAAATGTTGATATGGGTTTCTGGCTGAATTTTAGGTTTAGGGTCTAAAAGGTTCTATACCAGTGCTTGGTTTAGCCAGATTTGTTTTGCGGCTTTTTGATGCTTTTGGCTCATTCTTCCAGTTCCCACCCTGAGACCTTCCTTTGGCCCAAGCACTGAGTGAGAGAATGCTCAGGAAGTTGGCAGCTCCCAGCAGAACCTCAGCAGTCCCACCTTACCTGATGCTGGTGCTGTCAGATGTGCTAAATGCTTGCACGTGACTTGGAATCTTGGAGAGCCTAATTGATAATTTATTAGGCTTAGGTAGACTATAAATATTGCCTTGGTTCATATTTTACCACTTCTTAATTGCTATCTGTGCTGTTCACCACATCTTAGTTTTTTCATGATCTTATTGATGGAGATGGGCAGCCCTCTGGCGACGGAGTCCATCCCTTGTTGTTGGGCCATATTACGGTGCATTTTCGCCATAAGGGATTTTCCCATATCTACTGTTTCTTGGCGGGGGCAGGGCGGCAGCCATGTTGCGTGCGAGCCGCAAGCTCACCGCCGCCATTTCATGTGGGCCAAAGCGCACGTACCTAACTACTCCCTTATTTATTCCTAGGTATTTTATTCTTTTGGTAGTGGTTGTAAATGGGCTAGCTTTCTTCATTTCCTTTTCTGCTAATTTGTTGTTGGTTCATAGAAACACACTGATTTTTTTTTGTATTGATTTAGCATCTTGCCAATAATTTTATAAACATGAAGGAAATGTACAAATTTTTGAACACATAAAAACTACAAAGACTGAACCAAGAAGAAATAGAAAACCTAACAAAACAAAAACAAATAAAAAAATTGAAGCAGTAATCAATGGTCTGCCAACAAAGAAAAGCCCAGTACCAGATGGCTTCACTGCTCAAGTCTATCAAACCTTTAAAGAAGAATTAATACCAATTCTTTTCAAAGTATTCCAAAATATGAAACAGAGACCGTTTTCCTAAATTCATTCTATGAAGCCAGCAGCACCTTGATTCCAAAATCAGATACAACAAAAAAAGACACAACAAAAAAATAGACCACAGGACAATATCCTTGATAAACATAGACTCAGAAATCCTCCAGAAAGATATTAATAAACAGAATACAACAGCATATCAAAAAGATCATACACCACGATCAAGTGGGATTCATCCCAGGGATGTGAGGATGGTTCAACTTACACAAGTCAATAAAAGTGATACCCACATCAGGGAAAACAAGGACAAAAACCATATGATTATCTAAATAGATGCAGAAAAAGCATTTGACAAAATTCAGCATTGCCTCATGATAAAGACCCTCAACAAAATAGGTATAGAAGGAAAGGAAATATCTCAACATAATAAAAGCCAACATCATCCTGAATGGGGAAAAACTTAAATCTGTTCCTTTAAGAACTGGAACAAGAGAAAGATG
>NW_007730169.1:140124-142162 GCF_000696425.1 Galeopterus variegatus
CAGAGTAGAGAAAGGAAGAAAGTATGTAGAATGTGCATAGAAAAATGTTTGAATGGGCATATATCAAATATGGTATATCAGGAGTTACTTTTAGGTGACTTTCACTTTCTTCTTTATAATTCCCTGCAATCTAAGATTCTCATTCAGCAAGCTTGTGTTTCTTTTACAATTAGAAAAGATATTTTTAAAAAATCATCCAACTGTGAGCCTTAATTTGTTGGCATAAATGTTGAGGCATTTCTTTTTGTCTCAATTGTTGTTTTTTTTTTTTTTTTTTTTTTTTTTTTTTTTNGGACCGGGGTCTCTTCCCGCTCGGTTTTGTCGGCCTCTGGCTCAGGGAGGCCCGACACCTTGTCAGTGCTCCATAGGGCCAGTCCTCTCCAGGAATAGGTGAGGTTGGAAGAAAGCATGAGCAAGAACATATTGAGGACTAGAGGACCAGCCCAAAGCTCAGGAGAACTGAGAAACTGGGATGCCTCTAAGCTTGATATTAAAGTAACTTTATTGTTTACAATAGAGACAAATGAATTTATTGATCATTAATAAATATAAAGAAGTACCCATCCTGTATTACTCTCTTTCTTCTTACTTTGCTTTATTTTTTGTAATAGCACTTACAACCTTGTATAATAATACACATTTATTTGTTGTTTGACTTCCTCCATTATAATGTAAGCTCTATTAGTACATGATCTTTGGCTTAATGTTGTATCCCCACAACAGTGGCTGGCACATAGTAGGTGCTCAGTAATTATTTTAATTATTTTTTGATCAAATGGATGAACAAATGAAATAACTAATGCTACTAAACTGGCATTTCCCAAAGTTCTTTCAGTATTGGTGTGTGTAAGAGTCCCCTGCGAAGGGCCTTTAACAGTTGCAGCTCTAGTCTATATCTTTAGAGACTCATCCTTAGCGTGAAGATTATACTCCACAATGAGGTATCGAAGCTCTTCACGTGTTGCTGAGGCAAGTGATCCTAGGTTTTGAAAAAGGTGCCTTACATGACTAATATTCCCTTCAAAGATGTACACCAGAAACATTTAATAAAACAGTAAAGTCTCATTCTTTATTCTTGGAGATTCAGGACAAATCAGAATAATAAGATGTCAAATCAAAATATAATCAAACTAAAAAATAATCAAATAGATAACTCAGTAAGCCATTCTCATTTAAAATAGATTTCTTCCTGTTTTTTTTTTTTTCCATCTTTTCACTATGTTCTTTTTTTATAGGTTTTTCTAAGGAGATACATATCTCACAAAGGCTGAAAATTTCTCTTGATTAGATATTTCTTTCAAACTAGAAAAATTTGATAGCAGTAATTGAGAATGCAAAAAGAAATGTTTGAAAAATTGTCAGACTCACTTTTTTCATTGGGATCTTTAATTTAAAGAGCATATAGGCCAACTAACATCTACAACAAAAAAATCAGTTAAGCCTGAAAGGATATAACCAAATAATTCATTTGATTTTCACAGATAATATTATTATCTCATTTTAAAGATGAGGAAATAGGGCCACAAAGAGGCCAAGTAACTTGCCAAAGTTTATGCAGCTGATAAGTGGTTTTGTTGGGGGGGTGTATTAGTCTGTTTCTGTTGCTTATAGCAAAATACCTGGAATTGGGTGATTTGTAAGAAAATGAAATGTATTGCTTACTGTTTCAGAGGCTAGAAGTCCAAAGATCAGGGAACACATCTGGTGAAGGCTTTCTTTTGTGGTGACTTCAGTGACGGCAGGGTATCGCATTGTGAAATGGTGGAGTGGAGAGAGCAATAGCTCCTCCTGCACTCTCCTTTTAAAGCCCTCGAAACCATGCCTATGACCACGATTTTTAATCCATTCACTAGGCATGGTCCTCAGAATCTAATCAACTCTTCAAGGCCCCATCCTGCAGTTACCATAATAGGATTTCCCACCTTCTTAACAGTTACAGTGGGGAAGAAGTTTTGGGGGGCCATTCAACCCAAGGCAGAGTGACACCCAGATAGTCTGACTTGACTCTGGCACTTCATGATGGATTATAACACAGCAA
>NW_007730169.1:142751-157077 GCF_000696425.1 Galeopterus variegatus
TTTTTTTTTTTTTTTTTTTTTTTTTTTTTTTTTTGCTAACATTTCCTACAGCCAATGCCTTCACAAATTTCAGTTATTCCATAGTTTAATGTCGGTTCTATGTCTACATTTTAGTGAAACCCTAGACAACTCTCCTTGGAGCCACAATTTAAAAGATGTGTAGGGATATGAAGATATAATGCTGACATGAATGTAGTAGACACAGTTACTTGGCTGATTCAAAAACCATTGAAGAGACTGGGATCTCCACACTTCAGGCTGGAGAAGTGAGATACTCACTTTGCAACCACCCTTGGACCTAGAGTTGGCCATGTGGCACATGAGACCAGAGGAGTTGGCTGTTGCAGGAGCTTCTATAAAATACTTTGTTTTCCAAATAGAAAGATCAAACCTGACTGGCACTGCTCCCCTTTCCCCTAATCTTCCAGCTGTTCAGCCAGTTATGAGGGCATGATTTTTGCAGTTATGGCAGCCAGTTTGTGAATTTGAGGCTGCAAGATGAAGGAAAGATGAAGAGATATGCTGACCTTAATACTGTGGTGCTGCTGAACCAAAGCCAACTAAAGCCTGCATCCAGGCTTCTTGTTATGTGGGAAAATGAAACCTTATTTGTTTAAGCCACTGTTAACTTTTTTATTAGTTGCGGCCAAGCATATTCCCAGTGGATACAGTGCTCATAATGCTCAGATATTATTCTTTCTTGCATTTAAACAAATGTTTTATATCTTACCTTATAAAGACATATTGTTTGAGTCATTTTTATGGAATCCTAAAAGACTAAAATTAGAACTTAGAGTTCATCTGGTTACATCTCTTTTTTTCACGTACAAAAATTAACATTTAGGGAAAACAAATGATTGGCACAAGGTTATATGACTAGTGGTTATTTTCTTTTATAAACAACAGAACTTTGCATGGTGACACCTTCAGGTTGCTATTTCTGTTGACTACAAGTCATAAGCCATAGGACTTATGGTACATGAAGTGCAAAGTGATAGATGACGAACATCCTACAACATCTCAATAGATAAGCTGCCCGACAAGAAATATGTCTGCTCCTTACCCTGAGCATGGGAACTGCTGACTGATGGATTCACAGATGTGAATGTAGTAATGCTTGCCTGGGTGTGTTGGTAGCTGCTCTTCATCATAAGCACTTACGGAGTCATTATGTTGGATGATTTTGGCCAGTGGTAGAGGCTGAGACGTGTGAGCCTATGGCAGCCAGCATAGCAGTGAACTCATAATTTTTGTCTAAACAGCCAGCTCAGCCCCTGCTGAGACATCTTTTTGGTATTTCTATATCACTTACAGCTAATGGGTTTAGATTTTCCACTTATATTTTTAAAATGGACTCCAGTGGTTTATTATTTTAGAATGAAGCTTAAGAAGGTAGTAGGCAGAAGCTGAGGGTATACCATAGAATCCCATCCACAAGGTGTGTGTTCTAATAACTTCATTTAAATTGTGTGAAGGAGATCTTTTTCTCATGGCCAAGTCATAAAATGACTTAAAAAAATAAGGGCAGAGAGCTATATCCTAAACACTTCTGTGTCAGGCCTTAGCACAAAAGTCACCTTCGTATGAACATTTCCTGATCCCTCAATCTGATGTAGTCACACAGTCACTCTTAAGACATCACTCCATATTAGTTCTTTCTTGGCTCTTATCACCAGCCAACCATTATTTTGTTAATTATGTTCCTTGTTCATTGCCTCTCTCCCCTCACCAGCATGCTACTAGCAGTGGGACCCACTCTGTCTTGTTTATTGTGGCATCATCAGTGAAGATGCCAGGCCCCAGAGTAGGAGTTCAATAAATATTTGTTGAATGCATAAAAGATACTGGTATGGTTTGAATGTCCCTTCCAAAACTCATGTTGAAATTTAATTGTCACTTTGATAATATTAAGAGGTAGGACCTTTAAGAGGCGATTAGGCCATGAGGGCTCCACCCATATAAACGGATTAATGCTGTTATCACGGGAATGTGTTGGTTATCACAGGAGGGGTCTCCTAATAAAAGGATATGTTTGGCCCCCATTTTCTCCATCTCTTGCACTCTTGCCTTCTCTCACCCTCTCGTTATGTGATGGCTTTCACCATGGGATAGCCTAGCAAGAAGGGTCTCACCAGATGCAGCCCCCAATCTTGGATTTCTCAGCCTCAGAGCTATGAACCAAATAAATTTCTTTCTTTATAAATGACCTAGTCTGTGGTATTCTGTTATAAGCATCAGAAAACAGATTAAGACTCTCCTACGACTTTGTCAAGTCCATAAATTGTCTTCTAAGGGCGAGATGGACAATGGATTCTCTCTTTTCATATTGGTGATGGTATTGATTAGTATGTTAGCCAAGCACTTGTGCATCTCAATTCAAAGAGTTACTATATAAATATGTGGAAAAGATGTTGGAGCAATTAGAACTAGCACATACCTTAGTCACAAGAAAATTCTCGTGTGTGTGTGTGTGGGGTGGTCTTTGTGTATACAGGTCAGGTTTAGTTCCTTTGTTTTTGCCTGAGTGGCCAACAGTCTGGGTTACAGAGGAAAAGATATTTTTAAAATTGTACCAGCATTATTCAGATATTTTCACGTTGCACCAAATAATGTGTTTTACAGATATTTTCTCAACTTTAATTGATCCTGTGCTGCATGCATGCATATGCATTCGTCTGTGACCCAATATAAAAAGCATTGGAAACCAGGCAAACGTTAGCCTAGCTTAGGATACCTGCAGATATTTTCTCAACTTTAATTGATCCTGTGCTGTATGCATGCATATGCATTGATCTGTGACCCAATATAAAAAGCATTGGAAACCAGGCAAACGTTAGCCTAGCTTAGGATACCTGAAAGGAAACCTAGGCATCTGCAACCACTGCACAACAAGAGCAAGAACTTGACACTGCGCTCAAGAGAGAAGAGCTCACAGAGAGCCCCAAAGCATCCAACCCCACCCTCAGGATGGAAAGTTGAGTGGGATGTGGTGCAGCAAGATCATTATTCAGCTCCAAAGAGCAGCTAAGCTGCCAGCAATCTAAATTTTCAGAGTAAGAGAAAACGTTAATTACAGATGTCAAGATTAGAGTTTGCTTTTTCTGCAAATTCCATGGGTCTCTAAGCAACTTGATCTTTGAATCCCTGAGGTACTAAAAAAATCTACAGAGAAGAGATTGTTATCTTAATGTTGCAAGAATCCCCACCTTGAGTGCTGCCAAGTAAAAATCCAGCTTAATGACACAAACTACAAGGAATATTTCTTTTTTTTAAAAGAGGGCCAATATTTAAAACACAGTGTAAGCTGATAATTGTAACTAAATTCTTCCAAAATTCTGTAGATATACAAAGTGACTTGCCTGAGCTTAAAGAAACAACTGTGTAATCAGAAAATTGGATTTTGATTTTAGAAAGGCCTTACACATACTACTTTTTTAAAGTATTGGTCACTTTTTTATTGGTTTGCCATTTTAACAGAGAAGCACTTTCCTTCCAGAAGAGGAGTTTGACTGCTGTTGAGTGGAATAAAAATACATTAGTCACTTGTGGGTTAACTCAGTCTTTCCAGGTTTAAACATAGTAGGTTGAGCATTTCTTTCCATCCTTCTTCCTGGAGTGACAGATAGCATGGTGGCATCAGGAGATGAGCCCACCACCAGTAATTCACTACTTCCTCTGAAGTACAGGATCTATGCGAAGCCCTGCAGCTCTGCTCATTCCTCAGGGGGTGTGGCTGGTTGCTTTAAGCCCTCCTGGACCTCAATACTCAATGTAGCCCTCTTTACCTTGTTCCTCCATGCAAGGCCACTGTCTCCCACAAATAAAGGTGGGAAGTGGGGTACAAGTCCCTTCTACTATCGTGTTTCCAAATGTATCTGGTAATTTTATCACTTCCCCTTTTGCAACAAACACTAGCCCCTTTGCTGAGAGTCCCTCATTAGCATCTCACTATTTTGCTCTCCTTTCTCATTCTGTCTTTCTTCCCATCTCAAAACACGTTAAACTTGGGGCCAGCCCGGTGGCGCACTGCTACAGTGTGCCGCTTGGGAGCGCGGTGGTGCATGTGCCACTTGGGAGCGCGGTGACGCTCCCGCCAAGGGTTCGGATCCCACATACAGACCGGTTCCAGCTCACTGGCTGAGCGAGGTGCAGGCGCAGCACAGAGAGTTGCGATCCCGTTGCCGGTCCCGGTCCAGTACGGGCACGACACTGAGGGTTGCGGTCCGTTGCCGGACACGAAAAAAGAAAAAAAAAAAAAAAACATGTTAAACTTTAAAAAACTCAACTTAGGATGAGCCTGGAGAAAATTATCGTAAGTGAAACAACCCAGGTACAGAAAGAGAACTACGAATGTTCTCACTCATAACTGAGAGCTGAATCCATAAATAAACAAATGAACAATAAAAAGAGACAGAAAGAAAGAACAATCACAGCAATATGTCAAACTTTTAAAAAACTAGAGGTGGAAAAGGGGAGGGGAGGGGAGGAGAAGAGGGAGGGGGGCTAACGAGGAATTGGTCAATGGACACAGAGTGATTGTGTATTATAATGATGAATAAGCTAACTATACTCATCTAACCACCACACATTCTACACAATTATTGAAAAGCAACATTGTACCCCACATGTGTGTATGATAAAACAAAAAACAAAACCCCAACTTTCAGAAACATTGTAAGACTAATATCATGGACATTGTATACCTTTTATATAGTTACAGCGAAGGCCAACATTTTGCTTCATTTGCTTTATTTCTTTCTTTCGGTTTTCACATACACACATGCACACTTACTTTTTCTTCTGAATCAATGGAGTTAGTTACCTACATTCATGACATTTTTCCCTGAAATACTTCACAATTTATCTCCCCAGAACAAGGCATTCTTTTACCTTATCAAATTTGGGATTTTAATATTGATACAATGCTATTACTAATATGCATACATATCCAAAAATTTTCAGTTGCCCCAGCAATGTCCTTTCTAGATTTTTTTTTCCCTTTCTAATCTAAGATCCAATCCAGGATTACTCATTGCATTTAGTCATCATTATTTACTCTCCTTTAAGTGAGAATATCAGCTAAGTGCCTGGGGCTCTCCCAAGCCAGGCTGGTGAGGGGCCTCAGGCCTCAGCCATGCCTCCCCAACACCTGAAACCAGCCCAGAGATGACCAGGCCACCACTGGAAGCCCTCTGGTCTCCCATGCAGGAGTGAGGGGGGGGGTACTGCACGCCTCAACCCCGCCCCTCCTTCTTCCTCCTTCTCCCACCCTATTTCTTTCCTCCTTCCCCTTTCCCCTTCCCCCCAACTGCTCCACCACAACATCAGAGAACGTAAAAAATAAAATTGATAAATAAACAAACTTAAATAAATAAGAGAATATCAGCTCAGAAAATTATCTTGTCAGAGTGCAGGGAGTGAGGGAAAGTCAAAGTGGGAAGGGAAAAACTCACTTTATTCTTTAGGTCTGGCCCTTTGGTTTTTAAAGCTCGGGAAGCCAAGAGATCAATTCTTTTGTCACTATTTGCATTTTTGCTTTTAGATGCCTATCCTGTGAGCAGTGAGTACCAGCAAATGAGGACTGGAGGGGGAAGAAACCACACCAGTTACTATCCCACTTCTAATTGTTATCCTGCCCAATGTTATTACATGAAAGTGGATATGTGTCTTCCATTAATGTGGACTTTTTTCCTTGAAGAGGTTTTGGTGGTTCCCCTCAGTGTCATCTCGGTCTACCTTACAGAACTCAGTCCCCAGAGGACAATGTTCTCTCTCACCTGCTCTCTCTTCCATTTCCCTTCCTATTGGTGCTTTATTGCAATTGATGCCAGAGAGCAAATACTTTTAGTTGGCTTTTGGAGGGATTTTTTGGACACTGCCTAAATTTTGAAGGACAATTATGTGGATCAGATATGAAATCAGTGATACCACGGATGAAAATTTGCAGGACCTTGGTAATGAAGTGAATAGCTTTCACACCGGCCTAATGAAGCTAAAAGCATTGATAGCAGCCTCAGATTCAGTGTAGCAAGTTAACACTGTCTTTGCTTTTTAATAGTCTCTGAAACTGTTTTTTTGGAGGATGAACTCAGTTTAATAATTAGAGCTGGTAACTTCTACACTTTAAATCAGTTGCTGATTTTCAGTGAGCATGACAACCTCACTACTTTTGTGGGGCTTATACTATAAAGCCAACAACTTTATGGTAATGAACTAAGGGCCCTTTGTGCTTTTCTACACAGTATTTTATTTGACATTAGGGAGATGTTGTGTAAATACTTCACTGGTGGAAACACAAAAGAGTGAGTATTCTTTTTCAAATAACAGCATAAACAATTGAGCTCAGATTCTGGGATTTACTCAGCTAAATCTCAGGGCATGATTTGTTGCTACTGAGATGTACAGGAAAAAAAAAAAACTTCTTTGGAAGACAAGTCAAAGAATAGAAAAAACATATTCTCTATGCGTCTGTTTGACAAAGGAGTTGAATCAAGAATATACAAAAAACTTTTAAGGTTCAATAATAAGAAAGGAAGCAACCCAATTAAAAATGAGCAAAAGATGCATAGAGATACTTCGGCTAGTAAACACACAAAAAAGAGCTCGATAATATTAGTCGCCAGAGAAATGTAAACTATAATGAGACATCACTTCACACCCAGGAGGATGGCTAAAGTTATGCTAATACTGAGCCATAGCTACCCAAATGTTCATCAACATGTGAATGGATAAACAAATTTCAGTAGGTTTATACAATGGGATCCTACTCAGCAATGCAATAAAAAGGAATGCAGCAACGGTATGGGTCAATCTCAAAATAATTATGCAGAGTGAAAAAGCCCGGTAAAAATGAAGATATATTGTATGATTCCTTTCATATAAAATTCTAGAAAATACAAAGTAATCTGTAGTGATAAAAAGTATACCATGGGTGCCTGCAGGTATGTTTGGGAAGGAGGGAGTGTGAGGGGGTTGCATTACAAAGGAACATAAAGAAACTCTTGAGGAGAATGCATGTGTTTAGCATCTTGGCTGTGAGGATGGTTTCATGGGTGTATAGATATGTCAAAATTCATCAAATTGTACACATTAAATTCCTGTAGTTTATTGTATGTGAATTATACCTCAATAAAGCCCTTTTTTTAAATGCATAGGCTGGGAGAAAATATTTGCAATATATAAAATTTACGACTAATATGCAGAATATTGAAAATAAAAAAGTTCCCACAAATCAATAAGGAAAAGAGGCAAATCAATACGAAAGTAAGCAAATATCATTAATGGAATATATATCTGACCGCAGTAGCACAAAAGCAGAAAGGCAGGAGGGATGAAAATGGATGTGTATTTACACATCTTTGAATTTCTTAGAAAATGACAAAGGTATTCATTTATATTTAAATACATCAGGAATGAATATTGTGATTTTTTAGGAAAAGCACTATAGGATAAGACAATAGAGAAGTGAAATGTAATAATAAAAATACCTAATCTAAAAAAAGATTTAAAAAGAAAAAAAGAAAATAGAACAGTTGAGAGATTTCAAGTTTATAGGCTTAAATTACTTTAGATCTGCAATATATATATTTTCACATATTTACCATTACATTTCATTCCAATGTTCTTTATTACTTCCTGGATCTCTGTCCTTTAATCTAGGATCATTTTCCTTCCCACTGAGTAACTTACTCTGTTATTTCCTTTACTGTGAATCTACTGCTGGCAAATTCATTTTGTATTTTTTTGTATGAAAATGTCTTTATTTTGCTTTCATTTAAAATTTTTGTTGGGCATTCAATTATATTTTATTTTATTTTATTTTGTCGATATACAATGTGGTTGATTATTGTGGCACATTACCGAAACCTCCCCCCTCCTCCCTCTTCCTCCTCCCTCCCAACAATGTCCTTTCTGTTCGCTTGTCCTATCAACTTCAAGGAATTGCAATTGTTATGTCTTCTTCCTCCCCCCCCATTTTTTTTTTTTTGTGTGTGTGTGTGTGTATTTATTTATTTATTTTTAGTTCCCACAAATAAGTTTTCTTCCTCCCCCCCCCGTTTTTTTTTTTGTGTGTGTGTGTGTGTATTTATTTATTTATTTTTAGTTCCCACAAATAAGTGAGAACATGTGATATTACTCTTTCTGTGCCTGACTTGTTTCACTTAATATAATTCTCTCTAGGTCCATCCATGTCATTGCAAATGGCAATATTTCATTCTTTTTTATAGCTGAGTAGTATTCCATTGTGTAGATATACCACATTTTCCGTATCCACTCATCTAATGATGGACATTTGGGCTTGTTCCAACTCTTGGCTATTGTTAAGAGTGCTGCGATGAACATTGGGGAACAGGTATACCTTTGACTTGATGATTTCCATTCCTCTGGGTATATTCCCAGCAGTGGGATAGCTGGGTCATATGGGAGATCTATCTGCAATTTTTTGAGGAATCTCCATACCATTTTCTATAGAGGCTGCACCATTTTGCAGTCCCACCAACAATGTATGAGAGTTCCTTTTCCTCCGCAACCTCACGTCATATTCATGAAGTCTGTGTCCAGTCCTACTTCCTGAAGTGTTTCTCCTATGTTTTCTTTAAGAAGTTTTATTGTTTCACGGTGTATATTTAATTCTTTAATCCATTTTGAGTTGACTTTAGTGAATGGTGAAAGGTATGGGTCTAGTTTCATTCTCCTGCATATTGATATCCAGTTCTCCATTTGCTGAAGAGGCAGTCTCTTCCCCAGGGTATAGGCTTGGTGCCTTTGTCAAAGATCAGATGGCTGTAGGTGTGTGGGTTGATTTCTGGATTCTCTATTCTATTCCATTGATCAGTGTGTCTGTTTTTATGCCAGTACCATACTGTTTTGGTTATTATAGCTCTGTAGTATAGTTTAAAGTCAGGTAGTGTTATGCCTCCAGCTTTATTTTTTTTGCTCAGCATTGCTTTGGCTATGCATGGTCTTTTGTTATTCCATATAAATATTTGGATAGTTCTTTCCATTTCTGAGAAAAATGCCATTGGAATTTTGATGGGGATTGCATTGAATTTGTATATCACTTTGGGTAGTATGGACACTTTCACTATGTTGATTCTTCTAATCCAAGCATGGGATATCTTTCCATCTTCTTGTATCCTCTTTAATTTCTCTCAGCAGTGGTTTGTAGTTCTCATTATAGAGATTTTTCACATCCTTGGTTAACTCGATTCCTAATTCAATTATAATTGATAGTTGTTTTTTTTCATATTTTCCAGATATAGTTCCATTGTCTTCTGACTTGCATCATTTATGTTGAGAAATCAGTATTGATTTTGGCTTCTCTGTTAGTGTTGTGTCTATTTTTCTTTGTCTACTTTCCTCATCTTTTTGTTGAAAACTATAGAAAAGTTGAAAAACAGTACAATGAAAACCTACATATACTTTACCAACATATACCAATTATCGGGGTTTTTTTTACATTTGTATTCTGTGTGTCTGTTTCAGATCTTTTGGAATAAAGTGCAGATAACTTTGCTGTAAAGGTTTGGGTTTTTAGGTTGGGTTTCCTGAGAAGCCAACTCTGAGGACTCTGAGACAGAGTTTGTTATACACAATGCTTATTAAATGATTCCAATAGGATCAAGATCTGTGAAATGCAGGGGAAGAAAGAGATGCCTTCCCCTTTACTTTGCCATTGTTGAAAGTTTAAATCAAAAGGCTAGGCATTTTATCTTAAATGTGGGGAAAGAGTCCTTGTTTTCCAAGTGTCCCTTGCCTTACAGTTACAGGGTTACTTAGGGAAGCAAGAGCCATTACAGAATTAAAATATTCAGTAATAAGCTGACCATTTATAACATTTGTTCTTACTCAGAAACTCATTTCTCTTAATAGTACAATGTCTGTCTTAATTGATCTTGCCAGTGCCTCTGCCAGTTTGTTATGATTGAGAGATCCTTTAAATGTCTTACCAAATGATATAAATACTTGAAAAAAATGCAAGATATACTTAGTTTTCTTTTGCTTTGTAATATATTACCACAGAACGAGTGCCTTAAAAGAACACAGATTTACTATCTCACAGTTTCCATGGGGCAGGTATCCTGGCATGGGTTAGGTGGGTCCTCTATTCTGTGTCTCATGAGTCTCATGAATCTGAAATGACAGTGTCAGCTGGGACTGTAACTTCATCTGAGATTTGGGGTCTTCTTTCAAACAAGTTGTTGGCAGAATTCAGTTTCCTGTGATTATAGGACAAAAGTTCCCATTTTCTTTCTGGCTGTCAGCAGGGATAGCCCTCAGCTTCTAGAGGCTACCCTCAAGTCCTTGTCACATGAGCCCCACTCCACAGGAGATGGCTTCTTCAAAGCCAACAGGAGGAGCTCATGCCAGTCTGTTACAACAGAGTCTTACATAATGTAACAGATATATATTTTTTACATAACATAATGTAACAGGAGTGATTATCCCATCATATCCACAGTCTCCACCCTCACTTATGAGATTATATAGTTCACATACATCAGGGGGCAGGGATCTTGAGGACATCTTAGAATTCTACCTGCTGCAGCAAACTTTAATGGCATCAATGAAAATGATGTTTGAAGAACAGCTTGGTTTCTACTCAGATGAGTAGGCTAGTTAACAAAAGAAACAAAGCAAAACAGACAAAAAATGATAGCATTTCAAAGAGAAGGGTTTGGTTATCAAAGGATTAAGAGATGCCTTTGGGAAAAACTGTTAAATGCCCTATTTTCACACACAAGAAAAGGGCTCAGATAGTCTTAAACAAAGGATATTGTATTAGCTCCCATACAATTTATTAGATAAATATTATCTCTCTAAATACAATGAAAAGTTGATTCATTTTTCCTAATAATTATAAGATAATTATAGTTATAACTTAAAATTTGTAAATTATAAAACAAAAATAAATTTCAATTTAAAAAATTTTATTTTCTAAGATTAAAACCCCAAGTACTTTCTCCTCCCTATTTACTATAAAATTTTGGTCCCCATTTTAAGTTGCTTTATGTGGCCTTTATCTGGGATCAATTTCCCTTGGATAATGAATGTCTACACTTGAAAAATTCATGATGTTTGGAGAGATGATCCAGTTTGGTGTATCATATTCAGAAATTTTTATCTCACCACCTAGTGGTTAGTTATCATTCAAAGATGCCACCCAGTTAAGAGGACTAAACTACTATTTTTAATATCTGTAGGTATTAGCTCAGCTGATTACATTGAGAATAAAAGTATTTATTAAACCATAGTATTAGTTTTTCACAGGGAAGGTGTTTTAAATTACTTACAAAGAGACCAATTAGAATGGATGTCTTCCATGAACAAATGGTAAAGACATACTAGGGCATTTAAGGCAAATACCACCTGTTTTGGTTATTTCCTTTTACTCTGGGCCAGTATCATACTGCATTCCTAACCCCAGCTAACTTCACAAATGATTATGCTGATTTCGCACTAGCCAAGGGAAGAGGGTAAAGTCCCTGTCAAACCATTTGAGAGTCCAAAGCTTAGTACTCAAACATTTAAAAAGACTCATGGAAACTCTCCCCACACCTTCAAACAATGTCTTTTCTTTTCTTAGGATGACATTCCTAAAAGGAAGAGTAAACAGCTAGGAGGGGGATGGAACTTTTGTTCAGTCTGTGTTCTGAGAGACTGCATATGGGATATCTTAGACTTAAACTTTAGATGTTAAAAATCAATTAAGTCGTTATTATTTTTGTCTTTAAAAAGGAGGCTGGGAGAGAAAGAAGTCTACAGTATATTGTTCGAGATACCAACTTTGTGCAATACTGGCTGCTAAGAAGCAGGACATTGACCTTGGGTATGCTTTCAATATAATGTTGGACCCGTGCCAGGCTTCAGTGTTGTTTAAGTCATGGCTCTAAAGGTGAATGCCTCTTTAAGTTTTTTGGCACTGGGCATCTCACTTGACTCACCTAGTCCTCTCCTTGTGTTAGACCCTTGATCATGGACTGAGAATTCCTACTTCCCTTTCTTTGGAAACTCAAATTGTTAAAACACTGTAAACACTCACTTGTTTAGACTTGTTTTCACTATTCTTATTGTTCATTTCATTATTTATTTGTTTATTTATTATATTTTAAAAAGTACATACTTTTAAAAGTATATATAAGCAACATATAAATCTATGTTTTTAAAACTCCCCAAATGCAGACATACAGAAAGCAAGAAAGTGAGGCTCTCCTTCTAAGTTTTCTTCTCATCTAATTCCACTCCCTTCTCTAGAGATCATTATTGCTTTTGCCCCGTCCTTCCACTCTCTTCATTGCATTTATATACACACAGATGCATATTTACCTATATGCACTTAAAATATTAAGAGGATCATCCTTTTCATATTGTTCTGAAATCCTTTTTGCTTCATAGTATGTTTTAGACAGTTTTCCATGGCAGAAGCTACAGCTGGACCCTAGTCTTTTCAAATGCTGTATAATAGCATGTTCAAAACAGCAATCATGGGGGCCGGCCCGGTGGCGCACTGCTGTAGTGCGCCGCTTGGGAAGCGTGGCGGCGCTCCCGCCGAGGGTTCGGATCCCACATACAGACCGGTCCCCGCTCACTGGCTGAGCGAGGTGCAGGAGCAACACCGAGGGCTGTGATCCCGTTGCCGGTCCCGGTCCGGTACGGGGGCGACACTGAGGGTTGCGATCCGTTGCTGGACACGGAAAAAGACAAAAAAAAAAAAAAACAGCAATCATGGGGGCCGGCCCGGTGGCGCGCTGCTGTAGTGCGCCGCTTGGGAAGCGTGGCGGCGCTCCCGCCGAGGGTTCGGATCCCACATACAGACCGGTCCCCGCTCACTGGCTGAGCGAGGTGCAGGAGCAACACCGAGGGCTGTGATCCCGTTGCCGGTCCCGGTCCGGTACGGGGGCGACACTGAGGGTTGCGATCCGTTGCTGGACACGGAAAAAGACAAAAAAAAAAAAAAAAAAACAGCAATCATGCTAACATGAATTGAGTATCTGTTACGTGTCAGACAAGGTTCTGGCTCTTTAAGAGTGGTACTTCATTTAATTTTTACAGTAGCCCTACAAAGAAGGAAATTTTATTATCTTTTTGCCTTTGAGGGAAACTGAGTCACTGAGAAACTAATTAATTTGCTAAGGTCACATGTAGTATGCAGTAGAGCTCAGTTGTGAATCCAAGCAGCCTAAATCCAGAGGCTTTGTTCCAACCACTACACTTTGCATCTAGTATGAATATACCATACTTTATTTAATATCCTGCTATTCATGGATACTTAGATTACTCCAATTTTTGATTATAAATAATATTGCATAGGAAATTGTTGTTCATGTGTCTTTGTGTCCATGTGCAGATATTTCTGCGTGATAGAGTTCTACAAATATACCCTCTGGATCAAAAAGCATGCACATTTCGAAGTGTGATAGTTCAGGTAGGAGGAGGCCTGTTGCATTTGGTTAATTATTTACCCTGACCATGACCAAATTCAGAACACGACAGGACAGGTACATCTGCAGGACTTGAGAAATGCCTGAGCCCTCAAGCCTGGTTTATCTTTTTATACCATGATGTCATCCTCTGTTTCACAGACCTTTCAAAACTCCTGCCCTGATCTGTCTCCAAGGAGGAGTTGGCTAGCTTACATGTTGCTCTGCCCCAAATTACTGTTTATTTCATCTGCATTTGACTTGTCTTATACTGATGTAATTAGCATGTGCAGGAGGTTTTACTGCCCAGGGGACTGGGAGTGAAGACCAGAGTTCCATCTCATTGGGACCTCCTCGGGTCTTTTCAGTTGGGGTTGGTCTCTAACAATACTATTGGTTATGCTTATTCTTGTGGTCACACAAAAATATAATCACATCTTCTCTGCCTTATTTTGTTTATTCAAAGATCTCATCAGCCTATACTCTTTTTTTCCCTAAAATTTTTAATTTAACTCATTTTACTTTGACTAATCTTGCTACCTTTCTCTCTTCTGCTATAACATATTCACTCCTTAAGCAATATTGAAACTTCAATACAGATGTCATTTGTTTAAGGTCACACATGTCCACATCAAGTGTCTCCTTTAGATAGGTGCCTTAACTCGTTACAGAGAACTGGAATTTCCAAATAGTCAAGTATTTTTGCCTTGATTTACTGGAAATGCAAGCAGGGTTCACATTTGAGTGCCCTAGGCATGGAGTCAACAAGGGATATATTACAGAGTATGAAATAATATTTAATATGAACTCTTCTCTTGGGAACTACATGAGAGGTCACCACCTGGATATGTGAAGGAAACATTTTTTTTTTCCTTTTTGTCTTTTTTACTGACCGGTAATGGGAT
>NW_007730169.1:157676-159085 GCF_000696425.1 Galeopterus variegatus
GCGGGAACCGGTCTCCACATGGGATCCAAACCCTCGGCGGAAGCGCCGCCGTGCTCCCAAGAGGCACACTCTCCAGTGTGCCACCGGGCCGGCCCTGAAGGAAACATTTTTACAAGGGTCTGACTGTGTTAATTTTCAGAGAAGACAGAATTTGAGTTTATATGCTGTGCCTGTTAGTAGAATTGTATTCTGCTTTTCTGGCAAATATTCTTTCTTTCTCCTTGTACCTTAATACAATATATGCTTCATTGGGTCTTTAATAAATATTTGATATTATATTTTGTTCTTTGTCCCTTAGGTAAACTGATGATGTTTAAGAGAAATTCAGTTACAAGCTTCCTTTTGTCTTTACATATACCATACAACTTCTTCAAATATATTTGTTTCCTGCATTTTATCTCTCCATTGCCTGTTTAAGTCATGATCCCTCTTGCTTTCTGCAAAGACAGAGATTAATTCAAAAGTCTTATCACTGAGTTAAAATCAATTCCTGAAAGATAACTTTGGCTTCTTTACAGATTCTTGTAAGTCTTTCCCAACTCACATGAGGTAAGCAGGTCATGAGGACAGGTCTTCCCCCCTGAACAGGGGGTGGTCTGCTGGGGGGCAATGCAGTAAAGTGAGTTGCAGTCAGATATCAGCCATCAGTGAAGATGGAGTCATGGAATTGAGGGGTCTTCTGAAAATAGTACATTTTATGACCACCAAGTCTGCCATCACACAGACTAAGCCACAAAGGCATTTCAAGTTCTGGAGCATTCCCCAGATTTATTCCATCTCTTGTGGTCTCTTTTTCATTAGGAGAATGCCCAAGGTTAAGTAAGCAAAACACAGAGGCAGGCTGTCTATAAACAATAAACTAGAGGGGTAAGTGAAAGTTCTTGCATTTATTGATTAGATTTGAGACACATAGTCTGTTTCCTATTAAAATATGGTGTCCTAGCAAAGACATTTTTGGAGAAAAAACCCCACTAGACAAAATACTACTAAAGAAGTTTCTATTTTAGTTGAAATAATCTACCTTACAATTTCAATTTCTTGACCAACCAGCTGTTGTTAGGTCAGATTAAATGAAAAAGGTGAAAAATGTGTATTGGCTAGTTTCTATTTAAGTTTCAGACATTTCCCTTTTCTCTAATAATTAAAACATTCTCATTAAGAGTCTGGACTTTGAAGTTACTTCCACTTCATTGCCGAAAGCTCCCATTTTCCAAAGAAATAAGCAAGTGTCTGATAAAAGAAATATTACCATCCTCCTCCTCTTCATTGTTATTGTGACATTATTCTCACTGAGGAAAAGAACATTTTGATGTTGTAAGCATCTATGAATTTTGGCAGCTCTGCTTTTCAGTTTTCATATGTTCTAAAAAATGCATAGAAATTTCCATAGGAGAGGCTAACTCTGTCCA
>NW_007730169.1:159811-173319 GCF_000696425.1 Galeopterus variegatus
GGAAAATATTATTAAATGGGAAAGGACCTTGTCTGGAATGAAGACAAGAGAACATATTCTCTTCTTTGAGCAGGAGAACATATTCAAATTACTGTGAATTCTGAATTGGTAGTATTTTTCAGGCTAAGGTTCATCTAAACACAGATGAGAAGATTTCTCTTCCTACTTCATTTAAGTGTGAGATGTTATAATGGAGTTATTGAAGTTTCTTTGACTATTCCATTGAAAGAAGAAGGAATATTTAAAGCATACATGGAGTTGTTCTATTTATTTTTAAAGGCTGTGTCTATCCTGGAATGAGATTGGATTCTCAAGCCACCTATAAAAATCACCCTTTAGCTTCCCGCAGTGTGTCATTGAAGGCAGAGCCCTCCTGAACTTCACACAGTTGAGTTGCTGCCATGACATTTGGCTGCTTCCAGGCTCCGTTGCCCCAGTTGCTGGCTCGGAATCCTCCTTGGGTTGCCTGATCCCCTGAGACCATGAGTGAGAAGCCCACCCAACTCTAAGTATCATCTCTGCCTGGAACCCTGAACAGACAGGCTCTACTACCAAACTGGACATCTTATAATATTAGTTTATACCTGTATGTGGGCTGACTTGTCCACATTCTGTTGGGCCCTGAATATTGAACTGTTTGTGGGAGCTAGGTCTGGAGTCTGTTAATTCCCCCAGTCCTAGTCCCACTTGTCTCCAGTTTACCTCTCTGCCTACCAGCCTATGCCTTTAGCAGATATTACCAGAATTATGAGAGGCATGTGCTCAGAAAAGGAAAAAAGACAAATGAACTTGAATATGAGATCTCAAACAACTAGGTAGACAAATCCACTTCAGTAATCTCCCAAAGTTAATCTAATGGTTTTAAGTTTTGTATTCTGTTTAGGGTTTTATATATTATGCTCCTTTTTATTTATATTGATAATTGAGAGCTGAGTAGATTTCCAGATATATTATAATAAGTAATTAAGTTATAAGCCACTGGATGTCACTCTTAGGCTATGCAAGTGCAGCTAGTGGTGGTAGAGATTTTTTTTGATAGTGAATTGGAAGTAGAGAGCTAGGGAATACAACCAGGGGTAGAAACCACTTGAACTGTTTGGATAGGTACATTTGCCATGTCAGTGAACTATTGCATAGTTTGCCCTTAGGTTCCTACATATTTTCTGTAGACTCATTTCTCAATGGCAGTTAAACAGGACTAATAATCAGAGAAAATTCCCCCAGCACCAAAAAGCCAACAAGGCATTGATTTATCCATCCAATATCTCTGTTAATCACATGCTATAAGCAGAGTATTGGGCTAATGAACTATGAGATTACAAGAAAAAGTGAATTTACATCAAGAATACATTTAACTTACTGAAATTCAACTATGGAAAAAGAAAAGGGAAGAAAAATAATACAAAGGGTCTTCTAAAAGTTCATGGAAATATTTGTATTATCTTTAAATTCCATTTTTCCATGAACTTTTTGAAATATCCTCATAGAAATAGGGCAGGAAATTCTACCCGTTATTTCACTTAATGAATTTGTGCCTCTAAGTAATTTTACCTTCTGCTTTTCAGCCTCAAGCCCAGGCTTTTATATTCTGCTCAGTGACACTGGAGGTAGGGGTGGCAAACTGCATTTCCCAGACTTCTTTGCTTTCTGGCTTCAGCTTCTGATTGAGTTCTACCAACTCGAAGCATTGACAGGAAATTAAAAGGTAGTAAGAGGGCAGAAGGGACACGCTTGCTGTTCTCAGTTCTCGTCAGCTTTGCTCCAGCAGTAGCACTCAAGCAGGACTCCAGGTTATTCCAGCATTTCTAGCATCAGTTCTACAATGGCCCCTTCAGAAGTGCCGGTAACAACTTTGGCACACTTCCTCTGAGAGCTCACCATCAGATTCCAAGTTGCAATCATAAGTCCCCTTCAGAGGTTCCTGAACTAGCTGTGTAGTGGCACCTTGGTGATCTGGGCATCTGCTTTGTGGCGACCCTTCCCTCAAGCTTCTAGGTTCTGGTGGCACCATTTCTCCTTCTTTAATCTCCCAGCCCTTACGGTGGTAGCTGCTTCCCAAGCTACTAATACTGGGGTTATCTGAGCCACCTTTTTTTCCTCTTTCAGCTTCCAATTGCTGTATAACTGATCCGCTGTATTAAATCACCTGTGTTTGAGACACCTAGCATGGTTTCTGTTTTCTGATGGGATGCTGATTGCATTAAGCATGAGATGAGAGACAGGGATGTTCTCTTGCCTTAGTCAGTATCAGAATTTGTGTTCTTCTCATGGTTGAACCATCTTGTAACACTGAATGACATCCTAATGTTTAGATTTATATATTTCAAACAATATAGGCCTAATCACAAGCCACCTGCTGGTCAACCAGAAACAGTAGAATGTAAAGCCTCACACAAATAAAGGATTTAATGATACACTGACCTGCTCCAACACGAGAAAATCTGGCCATGTTGGACTTAATGAATGACGGTCTCCAAATTGCCCGTTTCTAAGAGGTTTTCAAGGATGATTTGGCCATGTGAGATTTTTGCCTCACATTTTGACTTTAGAAACTGAACTTCTCATAACATACGTCTCCATAGTATAATCTTGCAAAAGTGCGTAAGACAATAGTTCTTGCCTTCAGAACTTTTCAGTCTAGCAGAAGAAATAAGGAATGGACAGAGAGATGATGCATGGTGATGTTTGATAGGAGCAACACATAATCCATTTGTCACCTGTTAGCAGTCAGACTTCATGAAACAGGTTGAAAGAGTAGGAGAACATGGAACAAGAGCCACAGGTTCTGCTAGAGATTTCATTCACTTGCTTGCTTAGAGCAGGAAATTATTATTAGTACTATTTCCATTTTAAAGACCCATGTAGAAAAAAATGTTTGCCCATAGAGTTTTGCTTAGCAAATAACCTTATCTTCTGATTTATCAATGCCATTTTATTGCTTAGAGCAGGAAATTATTATTAGTACTATTTCCATTTTAAAGACCCATGTAGAAAAAAATGCTTGCCCATAGAGTTTTGCTTAGCAAATAACCTTATCTTCTGATTTATCAATGCCATTTTATTTTCTTTTTCTCAGTGACTGTGGAGAATACCTGATTACTTCAAGGCTTCTCAATAGCATACTCTTTAAAGGTTTAATAGACCAGTATTAATTCTTTATTTTGTGCTATGAGTTTCTTTTTCAGTGTGTTTGTTTGTCGGCTCCCACCCCCCCCTAGAAAACATATGATCGTATTGCCTGGTTCCAATTTCTATCAGCCCTGATCCCTCATGTCTCACTTCTGGTGTTGATGAAATAATCACTGTCCTTTCAGCACAGAACACCAGGATTAGAGAGACAAGAAAAGAAAACCTCCAGCTATATTGCTGGGACCATCCGTCCATGGGAGCTTTTGAACTTCAGTATGTTTCATCCTCTTACCAGGTCATTCATCTTTGAAGGTGGTGACACAATAGGGTGAGAGATGACCTAATGATGAGGGACGTCTTTACAAGTTATCATTTGAAGAGGTGGTTTTTGAAGAATAAGGAGATGTGGGAGGAAGATTAGCAGTCAGCTCTTTCCTTCAACTATTAAATCTTTTGGGATTTAGCACTTTTTCTAAATATATTTGCCTAAAATTCATCAGGGATTCATTTGAAAGAGAGGAGCGAAAGGAAAAGAGAGGGTTTGAAGCTGAAGAGAGAATATTTGTTGCCTTTTTTCCTGATGATTTGAACTTATTTGAACAGTTTTCGTCCTGCCAAATGACTTAGCTTGAGGGTTTTTCCCTCTGGTTTTAAACAGTGATGGAGGCGTAGAACAAATTTTCCCTGAAAATGCTCCTCCTATTACTTTGAACTATATCAAAGCACACTCCATGCATAATTCTGTGCATTGATTTCCACTTTTTATGGCAACTCATTCCAGATGAATGTGACAACCTGATAGGTACCAATACAATGGAAGTAATAAACTTATTTAAAGAGGGTTTTACTTTACCCTAAAACAAAATATCTGTGTAACTGTAGCTTGCTGAGTAGAATATTAAAGCTTTTTACAAATGAAGGGTCTAATGAGATACTGATACATTTTGAATATTGGTCCATGAGATTGCTAGAAGAACTTGGCTGCCTGACAGCATTACGTTATAGACAAACTTCAGTGGAGTAATACAATTTATATACACCTTAATGGGAACCTCCTGGCTCTGACTCACAGCAAGAAATGAAGCCAAACACTCCAGTCTGTGGTGCTTGTTCGAGTTCCTGGACTTAAATCTAGAGTCATAGTTACTTTGTATTCATTTTCTGAAGTGAATTGTATCATTATGGTCAGGATTCCAGGTATAGTTGGGGATGCTTTACCTTTCAAAAGAGATCAATGACAGAGATTTTCAGAAGGTAATCCAGAAGAGACTTTATTTTCAAACAGAAAAGATATAGGCAAGAACCTATAGAGAGAAAGCCAATGGAGGGATTTAACTTTATTTAGAAGTCATCCAACCATGGGGCTGGCCAGTGAGCTCAGTTGGTTAGAACATGATGTTATAACCCAAAGGTTAAGGGTTTGGATCCCCATATGGGACAGCCACCAGAAAAACCCAGAAGTCATCCAACCAGGATGTGCAAAGAAGACAAATGCTAGGTTCCAATAAACAAAAAGGGGGGTGGGTGGGAATAATTAATGAAACTAAATCTGAGCTTGCAGCCTCTACTCCATAAGACTATCTAAAAGAATTCTAAATGTGTAGTCAATTAAATAAAAATGTCAAACCAGCTGTTGTTATCATTTGGGCCAGAAAACTGGTTGATTGGCTGGTCATTTTGCTATCTTATAAAATGAAACTGGGAAAAAGTTTAATGTTAATCATATCTATGTAACATGATTAACTTGCTTCAGGACAATTAAATTAATATGTTCTACTGTCCCAACAACTGATTGTACTAAAGGTAATTTGATCCATAGTGATGCAGCAAAATTCTGTTTTTGAGACAGGCCTACATGGCTGGTTCAGCTATAGTTATTTTAGTTGTAAAAACACAGTCTCAGTCTCCATGACCTAAGCAATACAGGTGGTTAGGGCTATTCTCCAAGTACTCTAACTCAGAGAAAACATTGGCTTTTTTTCAGAAACTACCTGGGTCACTTGACATGTGTTCTGCTTGAGCTAGTTCAATGATTTTTCCAATCCTCTACTTTGGTTTTGCCAGAGAGATACAACATACAATGTCTGGACAAAAAATAAAAGCTGTAGATGGAGGATGTTCTTTGTTATATGGCTCAAATAGGCTTTTTCTGAGTTGGTAGGTGCAGTATTTCCTAAAACTATAGAAAAAAAGATTGTTAATCTAGGTCTATATTGCACTGGGAGTGTAGTGGAATGAAACAACACAGATCTGTAGCTCCTCTGAGTCAGGAACCAGAATGTCACAGCACTAGCTTTGCAATTAGACTTACAGATACAGGATCATCCTCAAGGATGGTTTTCAAAATTTTCACTAATCTATCCAATAATCAGGATTCTACTAACATAGGAAAAAAGATCTATTTTCTAAAGAAAAACATTTATACTAATACTGGAGATGTAGCTTCTTGAATTTCCCAAGGGAGGAATCCCATCAGGAACCCACAATAACTCCAAGTCCACATGGCAGTGTCACATTCACACTCAGTTTATTGCAAAGTGAAAGTACATGCAGAAGAGTGTGCAGGTGTCCTCATGAGTGAGGAATGCTGTGGTTTTTCAGGGAGAGGACTTATGTCTTGATTTCTTTGAGAGGGAGGTTCTCTAACTTAATTAGGGGGGGAATAGTCAAGGAAAGGGGGGAGTAAAAGGGGGTTTGGGTGTTTTTTGCAGGTGCAAGCTCTTTTTGCTTCCTTGCATGCACAGTGAGGGGCTCTAAAGGAAAAGCTCATGTACAGTATGATCAATTTTCCCTTAAGTTTGCCTTTTTTGGTCCAGCAGCATATGTGGAAGATCTATTTTTGGAAATTTGCACCTAGGTTCCTTTTTAGTGTGCATGTGTTGTGGTCTTTGTGATTTTGTTTCCTGTCTGGAAAACAGCAGAGCTCTGAACAAGGGTAAGCTGATTAGTAGGGTGGCTAAGCTGCTGTTAACAGGGGTTAGCTCATTATGGCTTCATTTGCTGCAAAACTAGAAGGTGGCTAATGTCTGTTCAGCCTGAATATTCATGAGCAGTCTCCCTGGGGCAGGTCTCTGTTCTATCCTGCCTCAATATGATTACACTATGAACTGCAAACTTAAATGCCAGAACAGGATGGCTAAATTATATGCCTGGGTGTAAGGTAATGTGGAGTGGTGGGGACTACAGCATATTGGAGCATTTATGCTCCATCTAAAGGTGACGTCCATTACTCAGCTTCAGCCAATTGATACCATGTACAAATATGATTCCTGTGTTGTCACACCTTCCATTTTTCAACAAAAGTCAGAAATCTAGATCTTTATATGAAATTTCCCAATGTATAAATGTTGGCAATGTCTTGGAATTTGAGGGAGCCAATTATTAACACCACCCTCTCTTCTCCTCTTGAGTTTATTACCAATTGAGAAATTACACTGGAGTAAGACAGATGGAGATCAAGATGTCAACATTATTACTGATAAAGCTGATTGGAGAACAATGCTAGAATCTGCAGACCAATGTATTTTCTAATTACCACTCTCAGAAGAAATCTTGGGGAGTTTATTACCAATTGAGAAATTACACTGGAGTAAGACAGATGGAGATCAAGATGTCAACATTATTACTGATAAAGCTGATTGGAGTACAATGCTAGAATCTGCAGACCAATGTATTTTCTAATTACCACTCTCAGAAGAAATCTTGGGTATGCATAACTGCCTTTTAAGGAGAGAAAGGGTAAGAAAAAAAGAGATCATGGTGCTCTCAGGTTATTAATAGAATAATTTAACACAATTTAGAAACGAGGACTAGTGAATGTCAGAACTTACCTCCTACCCATCAGGGAGAAAGATTAGAGAGCTCCTAGTGTGGAAATACCCCTATTGCCACCACTTCCATGTACACATGAAAATATAAAGTATAATGCCAGGAGGATAAAAGTTCTGCCCAGATAGCAATTAGTTCATTTTTAAAAATGCTGTTCAGGGAAAACACAGCTTGACTCAGCCCATAGATGCCCAATTTGCAATCTCTGGTTTATAACCATTCAGTTTTTTTTTTTTGTTTTTTGTTTTTGTCTTGTTTTTTTTTTTTTTGTCGTTTTTACTGACCGGTAACGGGATCACAACCCTCGGTGTCACGCCCGTACCGGGGACCGGCAATGGGATCGCAACCCTCGGTGTCGCGCCTGTAACGGGGACCGGCAATGGGATCGCAACCCTCGGTGTTGCTCCTGCACCGCACTCAGCCAGTGAGCGGGAACCGGTCTCCACATGGCTATTTTATTTACCAAGAATATCTTCACTCATAATAATGACAGAGGGCAGGCCAGGAATGAAATGATCTAAAAAAGCCTGGAGTTAAACTTCTTTCTTTGGTATTACTGCTCCCAAGTGGCGCACTCTCCAGTGCGCCACCGGGCCGGCCCAACCATTCAGTTTTTAAATTTGTCAGTTATGCGTAATTTTTAGAACTAAAAAATTGCGATAATATTTTTGTAGGCATAAATACTAATAATGAAATTTTCTTCACTCTTATAGAAGTTCAGCATAACACAATACTTTTTGATTTTTATTTTGAGGTATATCCTTGTGATGATCCAATCAGGTTAGAAATTTAAATGAAAATTCAAAAGAACACACACACAAAAAACTTTAATAAGTAAAAGTTTTAGAAGTTTCAATAAAAAATTAATAAAAAGGTATAATTTACAGTTTTTTATATGGAGATAGTAGTAACCTGATTCCAAAACCAGATAAGTGAAAAAAAAAAAATAATAAACTACAAATATTCCTCATGAACAAAATGCTCAATAAAAGATTAACTGATAAAATGTAAGAATATGTAAAAAGAATTATACACAATGTAAAAAAAAAGAATACTTTTTGATGATTTTGTTCAATAATTGAATAATTGCATCTTCCTCCAAAAATTGTTGGAAAAATAGGCTTTCCCAACAATTTATGTCAGGAAATAGACTTAAATTGAAATAAATGTTGTATGCTTTATTTACCAGACCCAATAAAGAAAGCCTGTGACACTGTTGACAGCCCCAGTTCTGACTTCATATTTCTCTCCCACTTGTGCTTCAATTTCATATCTACTAAGACTATTGATCACCTTCCAATTTCTTTCCTTGCCTCACCCTTCGGTTATAACATCTGCAGTTGTTTTTCTGCTGACAATTTTGACTCCTCCTTGATTCTGGTTCCTCTTCCTCTGCCCACTTCCTGCCATCCTCCTTCAAGATGCGCTGAGTAAGCACTCCTCCAACTTCAATAGCAGAGACCCTCCTACACTGTGTTGTTCTCCCACTTGGTTTGCTCCAGACCCTTGAACAGGAAATGGCATTCATAGTTTTTCGGTGGTCTGGAAATGTTTATTATTAAATATAGTTTGCGATGAGTGGACCATTGGCCAGGGCAATGATATTTGTCATAATAAGATCAGTGCTATTCCCATGGGTTTATTATACAGCAGAGAGAGTAAACAAAGCCATCATCATCTTTAGAAAAGTTTCCCCTCCACTCAGTGTAACTGAATCTTGAGAAGTGTTTTGAAATGCAGCTTCCATTTTTAAAAAAAATTTCTCTCCTAGAATCATAATTGATTAAAACCGTCTTTTAAATTTCACTGTAGCAGTGGTCTGGGGCGTTTTTGATGTGCAGCCCTAGTCTGTCTGCTCTTCTGTGGTTTGTTTTTGACTATTCAAAAGCTGTTTTTCAAACAAATGACACCCATATATCAAGATGATGACCCTTTCCTTGCACACTATCCCTGGAATTCTCTCACCCAGAGCTTTCTCCTACCAATAATCAAGGGAGGCCTAGAGGGTCAGGGTGCTTTGGAGGGGACACTAAACGAGATGCTGGAATTCATTCCTGGTGTTGGGCTTTTTGTTCAAAGATGACCCTATTGGGTAGATTTGCTATCTATCTGTGGGGACATGAGGAAAAAATCTCAGCCCTGGTTTCCTCAGACCCCCACTAGCACAACCCAGTAGGGAAGTTAGTCTCCACCAAGGCTGGCAGAAGGCCAGAAGGCTCATGCCCACCAGCCTGGGCTTTGCAATGTGTCAGGCACAAAGTTGTAGGTTCTAACTAGGGTGGTCTCTAGACATATGTCACCTACAAAAACTTGGCACCAAATAGCTTCCATTTATTGAGTACCTACCATGGTTTTGGAACTATGTTAAGTGTATCTCCCATATTATCACTTTTAATGTAATCTTTTCTATATCCATGAGGTAGGGAGCCTCATAGATGAGGAAAACTCAGGCTCAGAGTCATTCATGCCAAAAGTCACACAGCTAATAAGTAGCAGAGCTAGGATTTTACTCTGAGTGTCCAATCCAATGCCGTCAAACCCTGTCCATTGGCCTGTTCCTGAAATTTTGCTTTTGCCTAGGTGCTCTGTTTAGCATTCTAGTTTTTCATTTCGATGGGAACCATGGTATCCTGCCTACATTTTAATAAGTCCTACCCAGGTGGATTCAGAACTCCCACCCATAAGGTTAACTATACCTTTTACCCTGAACCGTCAGTTAGGGAGAATCTCAGTTTGTTAGGGTCGTCAAACAAAATACCACAGACTGGGTGGTTTAAACAACAGAAATTTATTTTCTCACAGTTCTGGAGGCTTCAAGTCTAAGATCAAGGTGTTAGCAGGTTTGACTTCCTCTGAGGCCTCTCTCCTTGGCTAGCAGGTTTGACTTCCTCTGAGGCCTCTCTCCTTGGCTTGCAGATGGCCTTGTTCTTGTTGTGTCCTCAAACGATCTTTTCACTCTGGACATGCATGCCTGGTGTGTCCCTCTGTGTGTCCTAATCTCCTCCTCCAGCAGGTTTGACTTCCTCTGAGGCCTCTCTCCTTGGCTTGCAGATGGCCTTGTTCTTGTTGTGTCCTCAAATGATCTTTTCACTCTGGACATGCATGCCTGGTGTGTCCCTCTGTGTGTCCTAATCTCCTCCTCTTATAAGAATACTAGTCAGATTGGATTAAAGCCCACCCTAAAAGGTACATTTAAGTTAATTACCTTTTTAAAGGCCCTGTCTCCAAATACAGTCATATTTTGAGGTACCAGAGGCTAGGGCTTCAACATGTGAATTTGGGGGGAACATAATTCAGCCTATAACAGGGCCCAAGAGCCTGCTGCCCATGAATTGATTATTCAGATCTCCGGTAATCTGACTGTTTTTGACTATCACTCCTGGCCCTGCTGAAATGCATTGCTGTTCTGAACTATCCTATAGGAGGAAATCCCTTTGAATGTGAAACCAGTTATAAATTCAAGCCTTAGTTTTTATGCCCTATTGCCCATATCCTGGCTTCCACCCTGCTATGGTCTGAATGTCTATGTCCCTCCAAAATTCATGTGTTGAACCCTAATACCAACATGATAGTATTAAAAGATAGAGCCTTTGGGAAGTGATTAAGCTATGAGGCCTCCACTCTCATGAATGGGATTAGTGCCCTTATGAAAGAGACTTGAGGGAGCTCCCTTGCCCTTTCCACCATGTGATCACACAAGACACCATCTATGAGGAATGGGCCCTCACCAGACACTAAATCTGCTGGTGCCTTGATCTTGGACTTTCTAGCGTCCAGAATGTGAGCAATTACCCACTCTAAGGTATTTTGTTATAGCAACCTGAGTCGGCTATGACTCCCCACTGATCCCACAGAGAAATACCTCAAAATACCTTCCCCACTGATCCCGCAGAGAAATACCTCAAAACACCTGCCTTTGTGCCCATGACTGAACAGACAGAGTTCAAGGGCCATGCTAAGATTCTCTTAACATGGAAATTGTTCCTTGGATTCCAGTTATATTACAGATTAAAAGATATATCTTCATTTTTACCTTAAGGCCACCTTTTGTTCTTTACATTGCTAAAGTGACCCTGGCAGACACCTTTACAGCTCATGAGTGTTGAAAAGTATCTTCTTGGTGGGTCCTAGTAGTAGAATGTGGTAATTAGGCACACAGCTCTGGGATCAGATTGCCTGGGTTAATATTTCAAGTGCCACCTTACTACTGAGTAATCCTAGGCAGTTTTCTGACCTCTTTATAACATTTTTTCCTCATCTGTAAAAAGAAAAAATAATAACACCTATCCAATGGATGTATTGTTAGGATTATATGAGTTAAGACATATAATGTAAAACACAGTGGTTGGCCCACAATAAGTACTCACCAAATTTTAGCTCTAATCTTTCTTGTTAGTGTGGAAGTTTATAAAATTGTCTTCACTTTATCCTTTACTATTAGTTTATCCTGGAAATTTTTATGAACTGTACACTTGTCATTTATTTATCTATGAAAGATAAAAATTCATCCCCAACTGGCTTACATATAGAAAGCAATTTATTGGCCCTTGTAAGTCAAGCAATCCAGGGACATAGTAGCTTCAGATATGGCTTGATACAGAGGCCAAGTGATGTCACCAGAACTTGATTTTTCTCTATACATTTCTCAGCTATATTACCTCGATGTCACCATTCTTGGTGGCTCCCTTCTCGTGGTTGAAAGATGACTGTCATCAGCTCTTGGAACAGCATGATTCTAGGATGAAATCCATTGACAAAGTGAACATCTTTGGCCCAGCATTTCCAGGAAAAATTCTAGGGTCCACTGTGATTGCACCAGGTTAGTCCATGTGCTCACCCTTGATATGATTACTTTTTTTTAATTGATTGTGCATATTCATGGGTTACAAAGCTGACTGTCACCACCTGTGCCCAGGATGTGATGGTCAGATCAATAGTATCAGGATGCCTACTACCACAAGTTGTGATTATTCCTCATGTCCCCACACAATTAATCCCTGACCCCCCTCCCCCTCCCTCCTCCTCCCCCTCCTACTGCAACCCTAGTATGTTCTCTCCCTCTGTAAATCCAACACACCACTGTGGTCTTTCTTTCCTTCCTTCTTTCTCTCTTAGCTCCCACTCTGACTTGATTACTGATGCTATAAGCATTTAGTAGTTTGCTTGTCCAGTCTGGGTTATTCATCCCACTCTAGAGTTAGGGATAGAATCAACTCTGCTGGAAGCACATGGGTGGAAAGTGGGGGAAATTGGGGTCTAGCTACCAGAAGAAAGATTAAAAGATTCCAGACAGCAAAATAATAGATATTTACAGCATGACTGCCTTTTAAGTAGATTTGGAGGACTTTTGGAGTATGACTGTGGGGACTCTAGCACATATTACAGTTCAGTTCTGTTGTGTGTCCAAACCTGTATTGTAATATGAATTATGTCTAACATTACATAAAAGGCAACAGTAATGCAGTCAAGATAGTGGATCCCCTAAACGAGCCAAAGAGGCTGCTGTGGATTGAATGCGTCCTCCCCACAAGCTCATTGAAACTTAATCCCCACTGTGACAGTGTTAAGAGGGTGGGAAACCCTATCATAGTAATTGAAAGGTACCTATTATGGTAAGTTAGGAGGTGATTAGATTGTAAGGACCATGCCGCAGTGAATGGATTAATCCATTGATGGTTTAATGGTTGTCATGGGTGTGGTACTGATGGCTTTATAAGGAGAGCAAGTGAGAAGCTTAGCTGTCTCTCTTGCTCAGCCATTTCACCATGTGACACCTTGCATTGCTGTGGAGAGTCACCACCTACAAACAAGTCCCTTACCAGATGCGTTCCCTGGACTTTGGACTTCCCAGCCTCTGAGACTGTAAGGAATAAATTTGATGTATTTATAAATCACCCAGTTTCACATATTCTGTTATAAGCAATAGAAATGAATTAATACAGAGATACGTTAACATATACAATGCTGGGATGTGAAAAATTTTTATGTCTTAGTTTCTAGGAACAGAGAAATTCTTCTCTCCTTCATTCCAACCCCTTTCCTCCACCTGCAAAAGGGGAAATTACAGACAGGGTTGTCCACTCTGTGTGGAGTCACTATACAGGGTTAAAAGATCCATCTCCTCACCTTCTGGGAGATATACTGGCCTGGTCCTGCTACACTGGGAGAAGGCCCAGCCATCTCTCTTTGGATGCTTCTTCTCCACTAGATCCTAAGAATGCCCAGTTCAGCTTTAGGCACTGAAAGCTTTGCAGGGATAAGCACTCAACTAGTTGGGCTTTGTTAAGATGGAATAGCTTTTCCACTTGCTTCTAGTTCATTCAAACCTGCCTCACTTGGTTACAAGAGCTCTCTATGGATTCTAGTCTTGAGTTATGCTTTGGCATTTGGGGTCAAAACCCTGTATTTTTCCCTCTTTGTTTATTATCTTCCTTGGATACATTATAAAAGAAGTAGTGGCATACCCAAGGCAAGAATTCAGGTAGTGCTAAGGCCCCTGGCTAAAATACCACCATAATGTCTTTTTTTTTTTTTTTTTTTTTTTTTTTTTT
>NW_007730169.1:173585-178317 GCF_000696425.1 Galeopterus variegatus
CTTCCCAAGCAGTGCACTAGCGCAGTGCGCCACCGGGCCGGCCCCTAAAATACCACCATAATGTCTTTCTACCACCAATTAATTGCACCTAATTATAGATTCCAAACACAACTCTTTTTTTTTTTTTTTCTTTTTTTCTTTTTTCGTGTCCGGCAACGGATTGCAACCCTCAGTGTCGCGCCCGTACCGGACCGGGACCGGCAACGGGATCGCAACCCTCGGTGTTGCTCCCACACCTCGCTCAGCCAGTGAGCGGGAACCAGTCTGTATGTGGGATCCGAACCCTCGGCGGGAGCGCTGCCGCACTTCCCAAGCAGTGCACTAGCGCAGTGCGCCACCGGGCCGGCCCCTAAAATACCACCATAATGTCTTTCTACCACCAATTAATTGCACCTAATTATAGATTCCAAACACAACTCTTTTTTTTTTTTTTCCTTTTTGTCTTTTTTCGTGTCCGGCAACGGATTGCAACCCTCAGTGTCGCGCCCGTACCGGACCGGGACCGGCAACGGGATCGCAACCCTCGGTGTTGCTCCCACACCTCGCTCAGCCAGTGAGCGGGAACCAGTCTGTATGTGGGATCCGAACCCTCGGCGGGAGCGCCACTGCGCTCCCAAGCGGCGCACTGTAGCAGTGCGCCACCGGGCCGGCCCCAAACACAACTCTTAAGAACATTTAATTGTTATGTCATTGTCTTTAAGTTACAGAATTAAAGGACTAAAGAACAAATGAAATAAAAATCAAAGGCACATTATATTGCTCATGTGCTTGAAGAATATAGATCAGCAGTCAGAATGAGGGTGTCAAAACCCCTTGTTAAGAACAAAGCAATCTGGCTCAGAGAACCAAACTTGAGTAAAATATCTTAATGGAACCAACTGTTTACTAATATGATTTCCATGGGAAGAATCTGGCCTGAGCTCAAAAAAATTTTTTAATACAAACTAATCTACTAAGAGGATATGTTTTCTTAACGCAAAGCCTGAAACCCATTTTTGTGAAGTATACCATTGTATACGGTGTGAGTGTTGTGCATTCCCCTCATTAGGAGAAAGAGTGGAAAATATCAAATTTTGTCAAATGAAGCAAAGGAAAAAAATTTGTCTTTCATTTGTAGAAGAGAAAATAACACCCCAGGGACTCAAAAGCCTGCCCTGTATTACCAGGAAGTCTCTAATTGAGCCTGCCTTCAAAAATCCAACTTCACAAGTTATGTCTGATAAATTCCCTGTAATTTAAAGTACTCAACAGTCTAGCATCTGTGAATGTCCCCTTCTGAGCTGGAAGGGCTAATGATCAAAAAGAAACCTGTGAGATACAAAGATATTTAACTTTTCTCATGTGAGTTTAGCGATTTAGAAGACTGATATGCCAGTTTTTTTTTCTTCTTTTAATGATCTTTCCCACATGCAGCCTCTCTGATTCCCATAATAACACTTTGTTTATACAGATAATTTTCTCTCCAGCAGGAGTTCTTACGTGCTTTAATAACCTTTTCTCATAAATCAACTCAGTGCACTGTGAAGTCTGATGGTGCACAGAGGTTAGGAGGGGTCCCCTCAAGTCTGCCAGTCGGGACTCTGATTGCTCCATGGCCCCTTCCTGGACTTCTAAGTGGGCTGATGTTGGCATAGGGACCTGGGAGTATGGCTTCACTGGGCAGAGAGGTCACTCCACAGTGGCTCAGGGGTGAGTGCAAACTCTGTGAGAAACAGAATAGAAAAATCTGAGAATGTCCCCTCTGAAGAAGCCAAATTCTGAATTTGTATCCAGACTGAGGAAAACTTGGGTCAGAGGTGCTTGGGTTGTGTTTTGGTTATTTCTTAGGAATGCCATAATTTTTATTATGTATTTATTTTTTATTGAAACATAATCGATTATACATATTTGTGGGGTACGGAGTTGAATATCAATACATGTTTACAATTGCACAATGTGTGATGATCAAATCATGATAATCAACATAGTCATTGTTACAGAACATAATTTTTATTTGCCCAAGCCTCCATTTAGAAATTTAAAATACCTCCACTGCATGATTTAGATGGTATTCTTTGGGTAGCACAAGACAGAAACCAAGCTCAAATTGGTATAGACACAAAAGAAAAATTAATGCATGACTTTACTAGGAGACTCTGATCAGGAACTTCAGGTACACTGTGATCCAGGAAATCAAATGATATCAAGGAGCTCTTTCTTTCTTTCATGTCTTGCCTTTGTTTCCCATTAGATGTTTTCAGCTAGGCCTTTTTACATATAGCAACAAAAATCTACTCACTTTCCATGATTAATGCTATGTGTAAACAACCCCTTGTTCTCACCGTAATAATTTAGGATCCAAAGGAAGAGAGGGACATTTTTTCTCTTGGCATGTCTATATGAAACTTCAGGAAGTTCTATGACTCTGTGATTGATAATCCCATTATAATCACAAGTACATGGATGGTTTCACAAAGGTGTCAGAGAAAGGGAAATGCAAAAATTTGCTGGACTGACCTATCTTTGTCAGCTCAATATTCCTTTTTCCTATAACCTGCCCTGCCTCTGCTCCAAACCAACTCACACACCCCCACACACCCCCACACGCACACATGCACACGCATGCACACACACATCTTGCTACAGGACTGGATAAAGTGTTCTGAAAGGAAACCTCATATGATTAAAAATAAATAAACATGGCACAACTAACAAATTATAGTTGTTTAGGGTCTCATTGTAATACTACAGACAATTGTCTGATGCCACTTACCATACTATCTCACAAACACTATCTTATCTAACAAAAATATGTGCCAGGCACTGTTCTAAGTATTTTACAAATATTAACTAACACAATCCTTATAATAACACTATGAGGTACATATGATTGTTATTCCCATTTTATAGCTTAGAAAACTGAGGCTAGAGTAGCTAAGGCACTTGTAACACAGGTAGTAGGAAGCAGAACCAGGATTTGAATACAGATAGTCTGGAAAAAATTCCTTTAAAAGGAACTTAAGTATATTAAATACACTATCTGCTGCCCATTAGCCCTGGTGCTATTAGAGTTACTTCATTAATGTCTTCTGTGTCCCTTGCTTGAACTACACATCAGAGTTACCAGCACATGTCCTATGCCCTCCACTGCTTTCTGACCCATCTCCTCACATATAGCAGGGTTGGCATTGCTCTTAAACTAGTCAGACCTCAGAGATACTATGCAAAGAATCTGACACACAGTGGACTCTCAATATGGGTTCATTTTTTCCACCTGCACTCTATTTTTTTTCCAGCTAATATTTACTTGGCTTATTTATTTATTTATTCTTTTTTTCCAGCATTAATAATGGAAAGTGAGTAGATCATTGTATCCCACTTGAAAGAGCCAACATACTGAGTTTTGAGCAGAGTCAGGAATAGCTTTGTATTCTTAAAGAAATAGAAATGCCTTTTTTCTCTAGATCTATTATATCATTGACCATCTACTCCAACACATAATCCAATGAATGCAGTCTGACTTAATCCCTGGGCCCCTCCCAGCCTACAACCCTGCCCTTTGTACTGAACTGTATATTATCCCCCCCGCCCCCCAAATTCATGTCCACCTAGGATCTCAGAATTTGATTTTATTTGGAAATGAAGTCTTGGTAGATGCTCATTAATTAAAATGAGGTCATACTAGACTACAGTGGTATTCAATAACTGGTGTCCTTATGAGAAAGCCATGTGAAGACACAGGCATGCAGAGGCAAGAGGGCCACGTGAATACAGAGGCAAAAATTGGACTGATGCTGCTACAAGCCAAGGAATGTCAAAGATTGCCAGCAACCATCAGAAGCTAGAAAAAGCAAGAAAAGACTCTTCCCTAGAGCCTTCCAAGGGAGCATTGCCCTGCCAACATTCTGATTTCAAACTTCAGCCTCAAAAATTGTGAGAAGATTCTTGCTGTTTCGATCTGTCCAGTTTGTGGTAATTTGTTACAACAGCCCTAAGAAGCTAAGACTCTTTGTGCTGGTTATCATCTCAAAGCTTCAAGTATACCCTTCTATTTTCCACTCTATGATGTTGCAGTTGGACTTTGAAACCATGTTTCTGCTTTGCAGCAGCTCCTTCTAGACTTTGCCATGCCAATACAAGCCCCAGAGGGAAGCTTCAGAGTAGGGCAGAATGATGGGACATGCTCTTTCCTGTTTGCCCCTCTTTCTGTCTGTATTAACACAGTGATGCTTCTTTACCCTGGCATTGGCGGTTGGTTCCAATAGCAGCAGTTGGTGATGTTTTCCATCATGGCTATGGGATGACTGCAGCAGCTCCGAATGTCACATGAAGGGGTGAGGATATACAATCTGGAAAAGTGAGATGCTTCCAGCATACATTTTATTAAGGAGTAAAATCTTCACAGAAGCCCCCAAGGGATCAGATCCTCCCTCAGGTCTTATTGACCAGAATCAGGACACACATCCACACTCTAGCTGGGAGAGATGTTGAAAGTGAGCACCTGGCATTTGTAGCCTCTTATATGAAGTGCGGTCACTATCAGCTTCCTTTATCGGCCAAGCCCTTCTCCAATCTGAGTCTCAGTTTCCTCATCTATTAAGTAGAGATAATAAGTATTTTTTGCAGGAGTTTTGCAAGAACTAAATGAGGTAGGTGGGTAAAAGGTCCCCAGCATGGGCCAGCCTGGTGGCGCACTGGATAAGTGCGCCGCTTGGGAAGCGCAGCGGCGCTCCCGCCCGAGGGTTCGGATCCC
>NW_007730169.1:179248-199057 GCF_000696425.1 Galeopterus variegatus
AAAAAAAAAAAAAAAAAAAAAAAAAAAAAAAAAAAAAAAGGTCCCCAGCATAATGTGTAGTACATTAAAATAATAGCAGATGTGCCCTCTGTTACCTGGCTGCTTGTCTGAGGAGACTGCCCACTCTACATAACCAGGAAGCTGCCTTTGGGTGACTGAGGTCTATCTGGGAACTCAGAGCTCAATTCCTGCTCTCTAGCTGATAAATGTTCCTTTTATGTGGCACAAAGTCTTTTTTAAAACATTGTTACCTTTGGAATATACTTTAATCACAAATGCCCTGTGAGGAAGCCAGTATCACCCTCTTCCAAATGTGGGAAAACTGAGAAGGGAAGGGTTGGGATCCCTGTCTCCAATGATTTTACCAATATGGGTTAAGTCTAGAGCTGTGGGAACCATTCCTCCTTTGAAAATGAATCTATGTGTCCACAGAGATTTTGCCAGGAATAATGTAGACACCCCTTCTGTGGTAATAGCACTTCCTGCTCAAGTCTCAGCCAGTGAATTTTTCCTGAGGATTCCTGGGAGAAATATTTCTGTGCACAGTTGCAGACGATTCCATCTACAGCCTGAGAACATCATATTTCTATCTTTGCATTTTGATTTTGACATTCAACTCCTCAGCCTTGTTCATGCACACAAAGAACACTCTTTGAATCCTTTCTGCTTCTGCTTATTTCAATAGCACGTTAGAAGCATCAAGGAGAACATGAGGCTATTGGATCTGTGGCAATGCGTCTGGGTAGTGCAGGGATGCATGATATTCTATGGCCTAGGGCAGCCTCTGGGACAGAAGGCTTCTCAGCTTGTTTCTGGGGCCACTTGGACATCTTTGTGCTACAGCCTGGTAGGGTATTGGTAAAATTTCTCCTCTGAAGAATCAGAGATATTCAGCCTCTCCTTTCCTGTATTTTGTGTGATGCACATATCCCTCCTTGCATGAACTGTTAAGTACACAATATTTACCACAGTGTATCAGGATTTAAAAAAAAATTCAAATGGATTAAATGGGGGGTAAATTACTAATATGTCTTGACTTCAAAGCATCACTGAATTTTCCAGGAGATTCCTATGGCATTAGTTTCCTTACCCTGCCTTTCCCATGATGTGATAGCCTTACCTTTAGGGAAATGTTTTTCTTTTCAAACCACAGAGACTCTGTGGCAATGCTGTGGTTCTCAAGCCACAGTGAAGGTATTAGGTGCTGCCACTTTACACCTTAAAGAACAGTTCAGATGTAATCTGGGGGGTGTGTGTGTTTGCATATTCATGGTGAGTTGGAAGGTAGGCAGTAAAATGTTACATTCTTCTAAGACAATGAGAATTTCTCATTCTTTCGCATCCTCTACAGAAAAAAGTTGAAGTCTTTAGAGCAGCCAGAAGCATCCTCTTGCCATTTTTCATGGGTCCTCTCCCCTCTGAGGGGGGCACCTCTCAGCAGTTAGTACTTAAAAGATGGCTTCTAAGTCTCTGGCTGCACTTGGAAGGAGACAGAGCAAGAGGCGGAAGGGGCCCAAGTTTGTGAAAAGCTTCCCCTTCAGTCTGAGGAAGCTTCTTGTCTACTCTGTGGAACCTGGAGCCCAGCCAGCCCTCTACAGAATGTGCAGGAAGTGTTATCAGGAAGGAAGCTATTGACAAGTGAGGATCAAATTGGACTTCTGGGTGGTAATTAGAATTCTTCTCATATATGGCATGGTGGGGTTATCAGGTGAACTTGTCAGGCCTCCCTTTCATTTGATGAAAATAAAAACAATGTCTCCTGAGAAGCCAAATAAATAAGGGCTCTCAAAGCATTCTGATGAATACTGGAGACAAAACAGCAAACAGAAACAAAGCATTTCCTTTTCAGAGAATTGTATGTGAACACTGTCGGGGGAACAGGAAACAGCCTGATTAGGAACAAAGATTTTCCTCAGGACTGGGTCCTGGTCCCAACCCTGATCCTCACCCAGAGATCATGGGCAGGCCACTTACCCTCTTGGGGGCTAAGTGTTCTCTTGTGGAATTCCAGGATTAAACACAGGGACGTCTTGTTGTGAGTGCTGGGGCAAGCTAAGATGGGGGTTCTGGTGGCAATTAGAGGGGAAATTTGGGAATGAGGTGTTCACTAACAACTGAGTTTTACATTTTGTTTTGCAAGTTGGGAGATCTCTTCTTCTCCAACAGTTGATGTATTTGTACATGTATATATCTCTATTGCACTTTAACCACAGAACAGTCACTCTGAGGAAGCAGTAGATTTTGGAATTTTGGGCTTGTGTGGCTCATTTGCTAAGAGTCTGAAAATAATTATTCTTTTTCCAAAAAATCATTTGCGGGGAGAGGTCAAACCTCAAACTTCTCTCAGCTTTTCTTCCAAGGAAGAGATACTTTAAAGTTGAACATGAAGTCAAAATTCCTTTACTTCTAAATAGGTTACAAGTTTCTCCCAAATTAATCTAATAGTTTCTCAGATTCAGCAAACATGGTTCTCTGTCCAGGAGGTGTTGGGAGGGAAGAAAGTGATCATGGGTCTGAAATCTATAAGCTTTTCTTTTCCCCTTAATCTGTTTCTGCTATCACCTCTCCTGCCCCCTCCAACCTCTGACAAATTTAGAGACCTTGCTACTAAATTGTGATGAGATTAACCATGTTGATTTCCAAGAGTTAGAAATCAGCATTTTAAAAACGTTTTGCCTAAAGACATGATGCAATCATAAAAACTGTACTCTATCCTAGTACTAGTCCAAATTGCTTTACTATTAGTGAAATAGATAAGGCCACTTTTTCCAAAGGATAAGACCACTTTTCCTAAAGCAAATGATACATTATCTAGTTCAAGAGTAGTTCTTTCAGAGTCAGGTATAAGAATAATCCCCTAGATCAAAAATACTTCACCTCCAGTATTTGCTATTATGAGTAATATTGCCAAGAACATTCTTGCATGTGTCTTCTGGTGCATGGAGACAGTAAATGTATTTTTTCAATCTTATAAAATAATGTTTCATTGTTTTCCAAAATGCTTGTACTAATTTACATTATTACCAGAAGTGCAGTTTGCTCTAAATTCTCACTGGTACTTGGTATTGTCAGATCTGTTAATCTTTGACAAATATCCATTTACATGTTGAATCAATAATATAGTGAAAAAGTAAAAAAAAAAAAATAACATGGGGTATATATTATTTTTATAAAGCTCACAAATAAGGAAAATGAAACAATATATGTTTTAAGGATACATACATAAAACATTTTTTAAAAAGTGAATAAGTCTAAAACTCAATGGTTACTTTTGGGAGTATAGGGGGATAGGATTGGCAGGAACACATGGGTATTGGTAATGTTCAAACTTTACTATTGTGATGGTTAATTGCAACTTGACTGAGCTAAGAGATGCCCAGATAGCTGGTAAAACATTATTTCTGGGTGTGTCTATGAGGGCGTCTCTGGAAGAGATTAGCATTTAAATCAGTAGACTGAGTAAAGATCTTCCTCATCAATGCAGTTGAGTATTATTCAATCCACTGAGGGCCTGAGTAGAACAAAAATGTAGAGGGTGGGAATTCACTCTCTCTTTCTGAACTGGAACATCCATCTTTTCATGCCCCAAACATTGGTGCTCCTTGCTCTCAGGCTTACACCTTTGCACCACCCCCTCCTTGATTCTCAGATCTTTGGACTCGGACTGAACCATGCCAGCAGCTTTTCTGGTTCTCCAGTTTGCAGATTGCAGATCATGGGACTTCTCAGTCTCCGTAACTGCATAAGCCAAATCCTATAATAAATATATATCTCTATATTTATCTATCTATCTACTTTATTGGTTCTGTTTTTCTGGAGGACCCTGACTAATAGAACTATTATGCTTTATGCAACCTACATATATGTTACATATATTCTTTTTTTGTGTACTATTTCATAATAATTTAGAAATAAAACAGATTTTCCCTTCAATTGGAGTTGGGATCTTGGAAATGACCTGGATGTTTAATAATTAAATTTTAATGCAACTAACTAAGAAAAAGTGCAGTCAGGAAAGAAGAGACAGAAAAATGGCACTGAAAAGATGTGTGAGGAAGCTCGAATTGGACAGAGGGCCATTGCCACTTCTGAATTTGAGTCTTGTCTCTGTCACTTATTAAGAACATGGCTTTGGGAAAGTAACTTTACCTCTCAGGATTCCATTCTGCCTCTCTGTAAAATGGAGCTAATGAAGAGTATGCATTTCTTAAGGTTGTTATGAGGACTAAAAGAGAAAATGCAGGTAAAGCCCTTACTCGAGCTGGCACTTTAAATATTTTACTGTTTGTTTTGGAAGAAGAACTTTAGTAGGAGGTTGAAGATTTAGAGAATAGATGGGTATATTTGTATTTGGAGCCCAAGCACCTTTTGTAAGGAAAGCATTTGAAAATTTTCTTCCCAGACACCCAGAGGAATTGAAATCCATCAAGATGGATTGGAGTTGGTCTTTGCCAAGTCCCTAGGACAGGAACACATCATTACACTCCGAAATAAAATTATCCTGGTGGTTGAACAAAATGGGGCCAATGGATTGGTAGCCAAAGGGTCTGTTAGTTGACAGACAAACTAGAACTTATCCTGATGCATGCATTGGACTAGAGTCCTGGAACACAGATGGGGAGTGTGCATCTAAAGGTCAGACTTAGACTACCACTATCACACTGTAGTAGTGATTTGCAATAGCTGCAGTGTCAGCAACATGAACAGGAAACTCAGCCCCAACCTCATTTCTTCATACTGCTGGATTTCCTTCAATTTTGATCTGAGCAGCAACAAGTAGAAATATACGAAGCTCTGTGAACCTGTTTGGATGTGTATTCCTGGAATGAGCAGGACTCCAGTGGGTAGCGCTCCAGTTCCACCTGAAGCATCTGTGGCAAACAGCCATTTCTTTGGCAGTAGCTGAGGACTCCAGACTCAATTTGAGTTCTAAGGTGAGAGCAAGCAGGTCTGGATCTTGGAACATAATGAGCAAGCACTCTTGGTCTGTACTTTTTGGAAGTTAACAAAGGTGGGAAACCCTGAGTGGGGAAAACAGGGCTCCCTGCCAAGTTTGGCCATGGGAGGCCTGAGTGTTTGCTGTACATTGGACTATGACTGGGTGGGGAGCAAAGACAATCCACAACCCCACTTGTAAAGCCAGATACTCCAATCAAAATGTCTTCACATTAATTAAAATAAGATAGCATGGCTGCGAAGAATCTGTATTTTGCAGGCTGCTGTCAGTGGAAAACAGATTCTGCATTGCAATTTGCCAGCAGGGAACATATTTGCATCCTCCTCTTGCTTAGATATTGTGGGATGGGAGACAGATCTTTTCAGATGCATGTTGTATAACCCAGGACTGAGGTAATAGGTTTAAGTCTTCTAAATTGTATTTAGAGGTTTTTAAAAATTATGTTTGTTTAATCTTTAAATCAGATAATAGTATAATCGACACCTTTATTCCCGCCATATAATATTGTCAATATTTGTTCTATTTGCTTAATTTTTTAAAAAAGAACAAAACATTATAAATAGACCAAGTTTAAGTTCTCCTGGCTCCTCCGTTCCATTCCACTTCTCTCCTACTCTCCGAACCCCACAGAGGCAACTAATGTCACAGTTGGGGAGGCCTGCTCCTCCTCCGTGTTTTTATACCTTTATTACACATTGAGCTATTCATAAACAGTATGTAGGTTTGTGTTCTTTGTTTTTTAAATTAACATTGATTTCATCATCTGTACATATTATTCTGGAACTTCCTTTTTCACACATTTTGTTTTTGAGATCTAATTCATGTTGTTGCATACAGAGCTAGACAATGCATTATTATTGAGAATAATATGAATTCCATAATACAAATATTAACATACAATGTTTTATTTATTAATTCTTCTATCAGTGGATATTCAGATATATATTTTTAAATATTTACAATTATAAACAAGGCTGTAATGAGCATCCTCTTTGAAGACCTGCCTACTTTCTAGGAATACGTGGCCTACGGTAGCATCAGCATTAATATCAAGGGCAACCAGTTGCTTCTGTGATCACACTGTGCTGTGCTGGGGCCAACTTGTTTTGGTTTGCAAGAGGTAATTGTTAAAATTTCAGGAATTTTACAAGCCAGTAATTAAACACAGCCATTATGAAAAATAAAATTCTGTAAATTTACAATGCAATAAATTATACTTCAAAAGGCAATAAATACTCAAAACTCATCATTTCCTAATTATTTTACTACACTTCGCTGTTATCTATGCTCTCAAGATTACTTATGGCTCTTGTATCTGTGAGGTAGATTTACTATCAAATGGTACAGGATTGTACATCTCTTCCCAACTCTGCATAATATTATTAGCCTGAAATTAGCCACAGAGGAAGTATTTACACTACAAAATCAGCAGTGCTACAAAAACAAGGCTTGATTCATTGTTTCATTGATTGTATAGATGAAGGGTCAGCAAACTTTTTCTCTAAAGGTCCAGATAGTAAATATTCTTGGCTTTGCTGGACACATACAGTCTCTGTTGATATTCCATGCCACCCCCATCCTATTTTATAATCCTTTAAAAATAGGGGAGAAAAAACCAGTCAGCTAATGAGCTTTACAAAATAGGGACCCATGGGCTGTAGTTTGCTAACCCCTGTCTAGAGGTAAAAAAGTAAAAGAGAAGATGTTAATAATGCACATTTAACTTAAGAGCAGATTGTATATATAGTTTTTGCATTGTGAATTGCAGTAGAACTTGAGGAAATATTCTTTCCGTGTTGGAAGACTATTACCTGATTCAGCAAAGTTGCATCCTTCACAAACAAATGAAGTTCTGACATACGTTTTTATTATTTATTTCACTTTCATCTTACTCATTAAGGTAAATGAAACTATCAAACAACATTCATGAGGAATCACACCTGGAAATCTAGTTGCTACACACTCATCAACACCACTGGATCATATCCATTAGATTTATGCAGAAAAGGAGCACTCATTCATCTGATGGAGATGCCTGATTACACTTAAATTGCATCTTCTCTTTCTCTCTCTCTTTTACACACACTCCCCTCTCACTTAGTTGGCACACGTTCTTCTGTCTTATGCATGGTCTTCTAATATTTCACTTAAAATTGCATTCAAATGATTATTAAAAATATTATGAATATCATCACTATCATCATTTTACATTCTGACTCCCCACCACGTGGTGAGCTACTTGAAGGCAGGGTCCATGTTGCATTTATCCTTCCTGAGCCTTGACGTTCTCATTTGAAAAGTGAGATAATAACTGCCTTATAATAATAACTACTTCATAGGGTTGTTATGAGAATAAGTGAAATAATATATGTTATGATAATAAGTGAGATAATATAGAATGAAATAATAATAATAATAATAATATTCACTTAATAACATAGAAGTGAAATAATATATGTTATGAGAATAAGTGAAATAATATATGCTATGAGAATAAGTGAAATAATATAGAATGGTGTCTGGCATACAGTAAGCACTCAAATACTGTTAGCTATGATAACCATTATTAATGTTAGTGGTATTAGTATTATCCTCATCATCTTCACTATCATGGTAACTTGAAATCTCAGAGTAGTTCCCGGCCTACTGCAGGCACAAAGCATTTCATTCATGAATGTGACCTCTTTTTAGCATGTGGGATGTACCCATCAGAAAGAAAAAAAAGATTAAACTATTTAAACTGATTCTCATGTCTCTAGGACAAGATTCTAGATGATAGAGTGATACAAATATAAGTGAAATTTCCCCCTTCAAAGAGCTGCAATCTAATTGAGGAAGTTTTCCACCCTAAACAGTAGATGGAAAGTACCAGTGGAACGGTACAGGCTCTCAGAGCCAGAGAAGTGAAATATCAGGGAAGTCACTATTTTCTGCAATGACAGGGAAGGCTTATGGGTGAGGTGGGTCATTCTGCCTCTTTTTTTTGCAAAGCATTTCTTTCTTTTATGGAATGTCCTCACTCTCTCTCACTTATGTATCTAGAAAAGCATGTCACATCTGGACCGATCAAAGCAAACTTGCTGAATGAGCAGCTCTGCGCATCCTTGGAGACACTGGTGGCCTCCATACCCAAAAGCTTTCCCAAATTCCTAACAACCATAAACAGTATTCCCACATCCCATAAAGTGCTGCAGCAAGTCACTCTGGGAATATTCCACATTCGTGTTAATGTTCTCATTATCAGATAGGGACATCTGCCTTGAGAGAGACTGACATCCACCTTAATGGTACTCATCTATAAAGTGGTCCTTGGCGAGCCAGGCCCCCTCTGAAATGACCTTACCTGGCTCCAGCGGCATTTTTACTCTGCATCTCCTGTGATATTTCTGATATATGAGGTGTTGGAGAGCTCCCATCACAAGCTCGAGAAGAGTCTGAGGAGGAAGCATAATGCCAAAAGAGTAGTATTGGAATATTTTTTGGACTTCTGAAAGGGCCTACATGGTCTACCAGTTAAGTTGTTAGGACTGGATTGTAGAGCTGATATTACACTGTGTCATTCTCTTTACCTGTTAAAATTGCTGAGGGGGGTAATTAATCTTACAAGCCAAGGAGAGAGGCCTGGAACAGACCTTTACCTCACAGCCTTCAGAAGGGAACCAACCCTGCTAACAACTTGATTTTGAACTCTTGGTCTCCGTAACTGTAATGTCATCCATTTCTGTTGTTTTAGCCACCCAGTTTATGGTACTTTGTTACAGTAGTCCTAGCAAACCAATATGGGATGTATTTTCATATGCTCGAAATCAATTGTTTCATGGACGATTATTGCCACCTCTGAGATGTGGGCTTCTAAAAAGTGGGAGCCTCTGAGTGCCTACAATGCCCAGTATCAGGTGCAGAATATAGTTTCATATATCCTGTTTTCACAAAAAATCAGTACTCTGTTAATTTGGAAAATGGCAAAATAGTTATCAATATCTAAGCCAGATAGTGCAAACAGCACTGGCTTTGGAGTCAAAAGACCTAGGCTCAAGTTCTTATTTTGTTACAGACCGTGGGGCCTTGAAGACATTCTTTCACTCAGGAACTCTCCCCAGTGGGGAGGTACTATGGTCTTCATTCAGTTATCCCTTCTCTTGCTTCAAGACTCCCTGTTTAGAAAGTATATGTCTCTAAGGATTCCAAAATGTCAGTCATCTCCACAGCTGGAGGGAGGAAGAGTCAGGGCAGGGCTCATGGGAGATGTGAAGAGGTTTGACTAGCTGTCTAGACAGACAACCTTAATGTTTAAACTTGCCTGCACATCTGTTAATCATCCAAGGTGCTCCTGATGCTACGCCCGCGAACAGATGGTCACCTGGGGCCTGGCCACCAAAGATGTTGTGTGATTATGGCAACTCAGGAGCTACAAGATAGTTAATGGGAAAGACTACCTTCAGCCTACCTAGGATCTAGATCCTAAATGATAACTAGGAACTTGATTAGGCTACTAATACTAGCTCTGGTCTATCACAAATGAAACAATTTTCCTTCTAATTGGCAAGATTCCAGGACTAAAAACTCTTACCATCAACTGTTTAGTCTGGATATAAGAAAGTGGGTAAATTTTATTCTGAAAAAGTAAGTTATTTAAATTGGAAAAAGCATGAGTTCCTTTGGTCTTTGCACTAACAGAGGCCTTTCCTCCCAGCCAATCTCAACTTATTCTGACATGGGAGACTATCTCCTGTTACATGGTTGTTTTCTCTCTCTCTTTAATTTCGGGGAATTTAAGAAAAGACTTTGAAAATCAATCAAATTAAATTAAATTAATCAAATCATACTATATTAATCAAATCAGGATGAGTGTGTAGAATGCTGCCTTGCAGGCCCCATCTTGGGGAGCAAGAATCAGACTAAAGCTCTAGCTTGGTTGGTTTAGGCTAGTTCCCATGTCCCCATACAGTGGTAGTTCCTGAGCAGCATGGAAAAACAGAATCTTTAGGTGGGAAAGAAGTAGGCTTACCCTCAGCAATGTATTTAGCTGGCTTCAAATAAAGGGGAAGGTGGCCTAGGGTGGATGAAGAAGATACAAATATTGTTTCTTTGAGTCCCTCCTCCAATAACACAATGTCAATAAAAGCAATAAATACTTTCTGAGATACTGTCTTAGGCATTAGGGACTCAATGATTAGCAGATGCACCAATGGTCCCCACCCTCTAGAAACTTATGCTCTAGTGTGTCGGGAGGGGAGCCCAGTGATGTTTGTAGAGCACTTGAGATGTACCTGTACTTTACATGGATTATCTCATTAAATATTCCCAACAACCCTGTGGGGGGCTAGTATGGTCTCTGTTAAGTAGTTAGGAAAACTGAGAGTATGAATGGTTTAGCTTTGACTAGTTTCACAAATCGTGGAGAGAGTGATGGTGGCATTTGATTTCAGAGGTGGACAGTCCACCTATCCATCCTGCATGCCCACCTCCCAGTGCAGTCCCAAAGACAAGAACTATATGTCTTACCTCTGCCCTGTGTCCATATGTGCTGGTGCCCGGGGAACTAGGACACAGCCCTAGATAAGCTTTGGCCTACTCACCCCTTTGATCCTGGAATTCAGAACTTGGCATTCATGTTTTAACTCAGCCCTGTCTCTTGAATAGCATAACTGTGGAAATGTTATTTCAGTTCTGTCATCTACTTTTCTTCCTTCTCTCCTCTGGCCCCTTCATTCTCTCACTGTTATAATAACAATTTGATGATGAGGTTATACCTGATCCTGGGCTTATATTTCTTCCACACTCTGGTTCTGTATTTGACCTCTGGGGATGCCAATTATCCATTTTTTTCATCTGGGTTCTTTATTAGTGGCAAACTGAGCTTGGGTAGGATCAAATTCCAGGATCAGCTTTATTAATTGCCAAATTTGAAGCTGCCACTACTCTGTGCTGAAATATATGGATTGACCTTGAAGCCATAAGGGGGCTTCCACTACTTCCTCTTTGCCGTGTCCAAAGTTAAAACTTTTGGTACCCCCTCTGGGGTCTGCAAAGCCAATATTTATACAGCCAGCTATCCAGAAGGCTGTAGCCTGAATTACCTGGTATTGGCAGGACAGAAAACTAAGGAAGGGGCTGAGTCTCCAGGTCTGTCCTTGGAGGCAGATTCACAGCTCACCTGGCATGCTTTCTGCCTGAAAGTGGGAGCAGAGAGTACAGCTGAGGCCCCTTGCTGCAGATAGGATAAAGTGGGAAGTGTGCAGAGCCTGGTTTCCACCTTTGTGGCAGAGTATCTCTACTTGCTAGATCTCAGCCTTTCCAAGAGTTCACTGGGCAGGGAGGTAGTGATCACATTAGTGGGTGTTGAGAAGGGCAGAAGTGTTGGGGGAAGTTCTCTCTTTTCTGATGGAGTGAGGGTAGGAGGAATAAGCATTTTCTTCATCACTCAGACATCTGACACACCATTTCTCCAGGTAGCAAGCAAACTAAAACTCTCCTTTGTGGGTAGGTAAAAGAACCAGAAACACACTTAGAGCTGGAAGAGGCAAACTCTTCCATGTAGCAGATGAAAAGACAGAGAACCTTGGTGACTTGCCCAAGGTCACACATCTTCTTAGGAACAGTTCCAAGGAAACCAGAAGTCCTGACACCCAGCCCAGTGTCCCTTCTCTGTGCATGGACTCAGGTGGGAACCTGAAAGCTTCTCCCTGAGAACATTCACACACCTACACTCAGTTTCAGCTCGCTCTCAACAGCGTCATATAATAGCTGAGATATCTTTGTTCAAAAGCTTTGATCAAGTGGCCTTAGGCAGTACATGGCTTATCCTATTTCCTATTCAACAGGCTCTGTCTGTTGACTGTCATCCTCTCCCCAGCAGCCTTCTGTTCTACACCAGGAACCCTAAGGGCAAGGCTGGAAAATCAAAGAACCACCCTAGTAGGTGCCCTGTTACTATGAACTGGAAGGGAATCCTCTCCCCAGCAGCCTTCTGTTCTACACCAGGAACCCTAAGGACAAGGCTGGAAAATCAAAGAACCACCCTAGTAGGTGCCCTGTTACTATGAACTGGAAGGGAAAATGGTTCTTTGACAAACTATCATAAGCAGTTAAAAATGGACAAAATATACATATAGCAATATGAAAAATTCTCAAAAATAGTTATGAAAAAAATCTAGTTATAGTATGATGTGGTATACCAGTTACATAAACTTAAAAATCACACCCAACAATATTTTGTGTTTTTCATGGATACCAATATGCATTTAAAATATTAAAAATGAACTGGGAAGATGCACATCAAAATTATGATTCCTTTTGCCTTATGGAAATAGGAACAAGGGATTTTTGAATTTTTTCTGTAATAATTTTTATTCAAAAAAACCATTAAAGCAAATAAGACAAAAAGTTAACAATAGTGGATTCTGGGGAAGGGATACCTGTTTGTTCTCTTATTCTCAGTTCTTTTCTGTATTTGTTAAATTTCTCAAATCATCATCATCATCACCACCACCATCACCAAGACCAATAATAAAAGAACATCTAAAGGTAAGAAGTAGTGTGGGTAGTGTATTGAAGGGAAGGTTCACCCGAATGCAAGCAGAAGCTCTTCAAGTGGGTTATTAATCAACAGATTAGTACAGTCTCCTTGCTACCCTTTGCTAAGTCAGTTTTTCTTTGCATATTGAGTTAGCTCTAGCCTGTTGCTGTCTTCTTGACATTTTCAAGAGTTTGGTCAGTTGGAGTTTCTGGGAAGTGCTGAAACCCCAAGGCTATCGTACCAGTGTTGCCTCTAGTGGATCCCGTGAAGGCTGAATCTCCTGGGAAGCCCCTCACTTGAGACTGCAGAAATCATTTGATGGATCAATTCCTTATCTGATTCCAGAGCAAGTGCTGATGAATTGAATACTGACCAGTTGTCGGTCCAGTTAATAAGTTTTTGATTCTTTCTTTTTGATAAGTAGAATAAGAAACTGCAAAGAAAGGAGGATTTATGGACTAGATTTTCGATCTACAAATGAACACACTTGAAGTTAGATCATGCATGTAGGACAGCCAGTGAATAGAATGATCCTAGGTAGAGTTGAGTATCAAGCACAGAGGTTAAGATGAGAAAGCCATCTCATGCTATCATGCTACCCAACTATAGTGGATACTGTGGTCTATCACAGACTCTGCCTTTAGGACCAAGGCACTTATTTTCCCAGCTGCTAGCTACATCCTTCCCCAGGAATTTCCAAAAGCAGTTGTCTTGCCCGGAAGTTATTTCCTTTTCCCAGATACAGCCCATATCTAAAGAGTAGTCTAAGTGGACATACAAAGACCTGATCTCTTTGCTTCAGTTGAGCAATTTAAGGGCTATCCCAGCTCCAGTGCTCCCCTTGTGATTGACTGAAGACTGTTACAACTACATCACAGTTCAACTTCTTCCTTCTTCCTTTGCCCAATCCTCATCCATCTCTCATCACCCATAGATTGATTCTGATAGCAGTAACTTCCTGATGGCAAATCTCAGAATCTCAAAACAACAACAAGCCCTCCTATAAAGTAAGGCAAATCATAACTAAAGTCAAAATGTTTCATTATTTTAGTTATATTAAGTTTCCACTTACGTTGTCAGAGCTAGGGCTCAGACCCTCCAAACACATTGTACAGACTGGGTTCCCAGACCCCTCACATGCAGGTCCATGCTAGGTAATTGGGAAAGATTCCAGGAGCTGTTGGCAGGTAACATGAGCTCAGTCCTCAGCTTCCTCAGCGGCAGCAGCTTACAGGTCCGGTAGCTTACAGGTCCGGCAATGGCCTTGCAGAGGGTCCCGGGGGCACTAGCAGCAGCAGCAGCAGTAATAGTAGTAGTAGTGGCCTCCCCATGCCCCCCCCCCAACGGAGGGGGTGCATCCTGGGGATGGGAGTCACTGTAGATCAGAGCCACTCATTCTTATACTTAAGTCCATAACCCAGGACACCTGGGTGCATATGCACAATTACACTAGATGATAACCAAGGAACACCTGAGTGCATGTGCCTGTTTACATCAAATGCTTGGCAAGATTCTGAACATCTGAGGGGCTCTGACCATTTTTCCTATATTTTCCCAACACCTCCAAAGTCTCATGGTCTACTTTCCAGGGAACCTGATCTGCAACACCTACCAACGTTGAAATCCACCTTTTTCTCATACTTTACTTATCCCCATTTGGGTAGTTTAATCTTGTAAATTGGCATTTCTGGTTCCCATCATTCCTAGTAATTAATCAATCAATCAACTACAGTGCTTGCAAGAAGAAGACTCAGATACAAGTACTGATCTTGAGGAATTTATGGTCCAGATTGAAAACCAAGATCTTAGGGGAAAAAGTTAGCTAACTTCCCTCCAATTGAAATAACAGTATAAAATTCTAGCTAAAGGAATACTACAAATTTACTTGCCTGGTAAGTGGAACAGACATGTTCTGTGAGCTCAAAAGAGAGAAAATGTGGTGGGTTAGGGAAGTTAGCAAAGCTATTGTGAAGTTAATAAAAAAAAAATAAAAGAATTAAAAAATTGGCAAAGAATCATAAAGTTCACAAATCAATTGTCCACAGATATAATGATGACGTAGATGGTTGAGGGGAGAATGGAGGTAATTTCATGTTGGAGTTTGGATTGATGAGCAGGAAGTAGAGGCCTCGATGGCAGAATTGTAAGAAAAAGGAGCAGAAAGATATACTGGGAGACACACCTGAGAGCAATTTAATTTCAGATTCTAAGAAGCATTGAGTATTAGGCCAAGGAGCTTGGTTTTTACCCTGCAAGCAATGGGGTGAGGGTTGCAGTTGGGGGAGATAGACGGACATTGAACACCTAGTAGCCCAGTAAAGACGAGGGCAGTAGTGTTGAAAGAAGGCTGACCTGGTGGAGGATGTGCAGGATCTAGGGAGGCCATGAACCTGGAGGCAGCCTGGGGCTTGTGCAGAGGTTCACCTTTAAGCTGTGAGGAAGAGAATAAGGATGGTGGCAAGCCAGCTTCCTGGACTGACCATTGAAAAGTAGTTGAGACGTTCAGTGCAGCATGTCACAATCATTCCTGCCTCCTGCTTTGATGCAGTTCCCCTGATAACCACCTTCTCCATCTGCTCATCTACATCCTACTTGTCCAGCACGGCCCAGGACAAGTCATGGCCTCCTCCATGAGGTCCTGTCTGGCCCCTTCAGCTCACAGTGATCTCTCTCTTCTTTGAATTCCTAGAGTTCCTCAAGCCAAAGTGTTTGGTACTTGCTCTACGTTTAACCGAAGTTAGCACTGTCTTACAAGTTATTGTTAAAGCTCATTATAATTATGTCGAGACAAGTGCTAGGAACCAGCTATGTACCTCTATGCTGATTCTCAATTCTTAACCAGTTGGTGGGTTTCTCTTCTTCACTATCATCCACTAAAAAGTTTTTTCATCTATCTTTTCATCTTCTGATTAGCTGAAGGCTAGTGTTTGGCACATAAGACTAAGTGTCTCTCACCTATAACTCTCTAACCCTCACAGCAATCCAAAGAGATAAGTCTTATCATTATCCCCATTTTACAGATAAGGAATATGAGGCACAAGAGGTTAAATAACTTGCTCAAAAATGCACACAGCTAGTGAGTAGTAGACTCAGATCAAACTAGGCAACTTGACTCCATAATCCACCCGTTTAATCCCCACCCCATTCAGTAAAGGACTCAAAGAAGGGGTTGATGGATGTGTGAGTGAATGAGGAATGAATCAGGCAAATGATATGTCCAAGTCTTTTTGCACATTGAGAGGTCAAGTCCTCAGGTGTTCTCTGAATCTTTGCCAGGGAAGAAGTTTTGCTACCGAACTCAGATTTTCCCATAGTAAATCGAGCATGGTGCGTATGAGCTGCTGCTTACCTCTGAGGTCCTGTCCACTTCTTAAAGATTAAGAGATTGTAAAACTCTTTCAGGAAGAGTATTGAGATTTTAGGGATTTCTACAAAGTATGTTTGATTGACTTAGAGGTATATTTAAAATGAAGGCACTCAACAATCCCCAAATACTTTAAAGTATTGTTCATCTTAATCTGTACCTTTAAATGCTCATAAACCTCTCCAGATATGAGAGAGGCCTGTAGGGTTTGGGATTCCTCTGGGGCTTGGTTAATTTAGAAAGACCAAGGCAAATGCACAGCCAGGGTGTTTGTCATCAAAGCTCATCATTGTTTCCCACTTTCTTCTTTCTTATCAGAAGTCAAAAGCAACATGTAAGATGTGGCTATCAGAGGGGTTATCACTTGTTGCCAAGTGAAAAAGCACAGCTGAGTTCAGTTTAGCTTGATGGCCCCTCTGTTGAAATTCAGGATCTCTTATCTTTGCTTCCACTTCTCCTGTCTAGACACTTGACAATGATTTGCAGGAAATTGAGGCACTTACCCCTGCTGAGAAGGCAGAGCTAAAACATTTCTAAATATAATTTTACTGTGTGTGTGCACGCGCGCGTGTGTTTAATGTTAATTCAAAAGGAAAACAGAAGTGTTTTTCTCTCTCTCTGAGAATGGGATTAGTTGACCCTCACTCAGGCAGAGCTATGTGATTTTTCACAGTCCAGTCTTTCAAGGCTAGTAAATTTGTCCACTTATTTAGGGCACAAAACACAGGCCTCTCTTCTCTGACAAAAGAAAATTGGAGGATCTAAGATACTTGTATTCAACCACTTTTTCTCTTATTTGCTTTCTTTTTATTTTCTTTCTTTCATAAAGATAGGAAAATAATTTTATTCTCACAACACCTGGTGTCAGAATTTCTTACAGGGAAACATTGGCTTTTGTTGAGAAAATGCTCTGATAAATTCTCTTTAGGGTCCCAGGGTCTTCATATTATCATCTGGCATCCAGGTTCTGAAAGGATGAAAGAGAGGCTTTGCTATTAAATAGAGGAGAGCGGGATTGGGGATTTGGCTTTCTTGGGGGCAGCTGGAGGGGAAGAGCCTTCAGGATGAATGCTGTCAGGGAAAGAAAGAGCAATGACTTCCAAAGTTGCCAATGCTAAGAAAAAAAATTGAGGGAGAATAAAAAGGCTAAAAGCAAGTTTTAAGATTTTCTCTGCAGGATGATTAGAGTAAATTACTTCCACACCCCGCCCCCCCAATCTCTCCTATGAAATCTTCTAATTTGGGGGGAGAAAAGGAGGCAAATCATATGTCCATATTAATGATCACTAATGCTTTCATAGGTGCAAGAGCCAGAGCATGGAGGAAAGCAGCTGCTTAGGTCAAACTTTAGTTCTATTTAAGTGATTAATTTTTGTATACTGTACCCAATTGGCCTCAGAGTTGATCTGATTCAGTTAAGACTGCTAAACTTACTGGTCAGTAGGCTATTGTTCAACCATGTTATCTTTTCTTTTTTTTTTTTATCCATAGTACATTTTTTATTGGTTATGAATATTCATGAGATACAAAGCTGATTGTCACCACTTGTGCCCAAGATGTGATGGCCAGATCCATATTGGCAGTATGCCCATTACTACAAATTGTGATTATAGCCCATGTCACCACCCAATTATCCCCAACCTCCTTCCTCTTCCCCTTTTCCCCCACTCCACTTTGTATCCCTAGGTATGCTCTCTCCCTCTGCAAGTCCAATGCACCACTGTGGTCTTTCTTTCCTTCTTCCTTTCTCTCTTAGCTCCCACTTATGAGTGAGGACATGCAGTATTTATCCCTCTGTGCTTTGCTTATTTCACTCAACATAAGTTTCTCCAGGCTCATCCATGTTGTTGCAAATGGGAGAATTTCATTCTTTTTTATGGCAGAGTAGTGTCCCATGCTGTATATATACCACATTTTCCTTATCCAATCGTCCATCGATGGACATTTATAACCACATTATTCAGCAACACATTCAGGAAGGAGGAATTAAAGAAAAGCCAGCCATTTGTAAAATATATATGAAGCATTTTATATGTAGTTGTATCTTGTATAAATTGGTATGTGTATTAGTTTTCTAGACTGCCACAACAAATACCACAAACTAAATAGCTTAAGTAACAGAAATGTGTTTTCTCAAAGCTCTAGAGGCAAGAAGTCCAAAATCAGTGTTGGTAGGGTTGATTACATTTGGAGGCTTCCTTCCTTGGCTTATAGATGGCTATCTTCTCCCTTTTCTTCACATGGTCTTTCCTCAGTCTGTTTTCTCTGTTTTAATCTCCTCTTCTTATAAAGACATCAGTTCTGTTGGAGTAGGGCCCACCCATGTGATGTCATTTTACCGTAATTACTCCTTTAAAGTACCTGTCTCCAAATACGTTCTCATTCTGAGGTACTGGGGGTTGGGATGAACATATGAATGGGGGGGGCAGGGGAGTTGCATGATTTAGCCCATATCAATAAGGCATTTGCAGTCTGGGAAAATTTCTACTCACACATACATACATGTAAACATAGAATCCCTACATCTGAAGACAAGCATGTTTTTAGCTGCTACACAAAACACACATGCATTATAGTGAAGCTTGCAGGAGTTCTGCTGTGGCTGGGGGCATGGTGGTGGGGGATAGGCAGTAAATTCTACCTACACAGCATGATGTAGCCCACCAGGAATGTTTCCTGCTTTGCAGCATGCTTTATAATCACACTGGGGCTTCTTTTCCCACGTCTGTAAACTCCAAATGATATTACTTTAAGTAATGCTGTACTTGTGAAACTCAGACCTTGACTTGGTCTCCTGCAAAAGCCAATACTTTGTTTCAGTCCAGTTCCTAGCTTTTCTTAGTGTTTCTACAATTGTTCAAGCAGGACACTTATTCCAGTGTCTACCAGTGAAATTAGCAAGTCCTTTAAATTTCCAGCCTTCCCATCTTGTTTTTTTTGAGAAACCCACTAACTTTGTGTCTGAGGATGTTCCATTTACAGCAGGGGATGAAGAAGTTAGCTATAGTATGATAGATTTTCTGTCAGAGTTTAGATTTCATTTTGATGCTTCCCTTCATGGTTATGTGTATAGAGAAAAAGGGTACCATGCTCTGGGGGAGCCTATGTACGTCATGATTTGCTTAAAGTAATTGTGATAATTTTCATTCCTCTTGTTAGTGATTAGATTGAGCATGGGACCTTAGAAAAAGTCTGCTGTGTTTCTTCTGAGAAGGAGAGGCATATGGGATACAAACCCCTTCTTTTTATAGCTGGTTGTCCTTTGGTCTGCATTTGATAATTGCACTGTTGCAGCCCTCTTGTGACAATGAAAAGTCTCTACCTATCTCAAAATAACGGTATCCATCTCATAACAGTGTTGAGAGCACCAACTAAATTAATGCTTGTAAAGCATTAAGAACTGCTTGGAACATAATAGGCATTCAGCAAGTATTATTATTAATATGAGGGATAATGTGATCAGCCATGTTCAAGACAGCAGATTTGGACAAGGGGAGGCACCTACCATGGTAATATTGCTGAGATGCTGGATTAACACTAACCCTAACCATGCAGTTTCCTACCACTGGGCATCCTGGTTTGTGAGATAACACACACTTTCCTTATTGCTGGGGATACTTTTAGTTGGGACTCATGTTACTTGCCACAAAAATCATCCTTACTTATATGTATCAGTAGACTTTTGAGTAGAGGCATGGCACACAGCCCCAGAAGCTTCCATTGTTTGTAGTGCTACTAGCTGGGTTGGAGAAATTAGTCATTTGTTAAAAGGGTTAACTGTGCTTCATAGTCAGGGGCAGCATATTTAGTCTTCCAAGTTAATCATGCCAGGTACTCTGGAATTTCAGAAGAAACAGACTTTGGCGCCGGCCCGGTGGTGCACTGGAGAGTGTGCCGCTTGGGAGCACACTGCCGAGGGTTCGGATCCCATGTGGAGACCGGTTCCCGCTCACTGGCTGAGCGCGGTGC
>NW_007730169.1:203402-204471 GCF_000696425.1 Galeopterus variegatus
TGTTAGGTTTTGACACATACTTCTCAAATGCCCTTTAAAAATGGTGTTCCAATTTATATTTCTACCAAGAGTATATGAGAATTACTGATTATTTATGCCTTTACCAATACTTGATATTATCAGTTTTAAAACATTGTCAATTTGGGCAAATAATAACCCATGGCTATTTTAATATATTAAACATCACTTTTTAATCTTTATTTTTAAGCCTCTTTTGGACTTGCATCTACAGTTTGGAAAATTTTATTAAACTTTATTAGAACAGGATGTGAGTACCACATAGTTGCTGAGAAGTTGGACTGTTCTTTATAACCAATAGTCTTCTAAGCCAGGTCTAATTACTTTACACTCTCTATAACACTGGGTCTTGGAATTTGGAGGGTTGAGCCATCTCAACCTTTTTCTGAGAGGAACCAGACCTGGGCACCAGACAAGATGATTGAAAAGGCTTTCTAATATTTAGGTTACTAAAAGAAGCCTTCACACCTGCCTGGCCTGCTCTCCAAATCCCCTGTTGACTCTAGCTCCATCCAGCCAGTTTGAACAGAAGCAGAGCATGCTGAGAACGTTCCTGAGAGTCAAACACACCCTGCCAGGGAGTATACATCCAGAGGAGCTGGGCCAAGATTTCCCTGGCAAACAGGTTTTACGCAAAGCTGAAGTAGGCTTGCCAATGTGAAACAGCCCATCTCCTCAGTGTCACGGGAGCAGGGTTGTTGCATGGATAGGGAAAGTGTCATGAAAATGAGGCTTACCACCAGATGTGGCTGCAACCCCAGGCCTGCCCTGCATCTCCACTTCTTGCATAGATTGTCCATATTTTTATGTACTACCTTTCCTTGGGAGAAAGAGTCATGATCCCTATCTTTGGGATGTGCCTAATTTCATGAGAGACATAGTACTTGCTCCTAAAGTCTCTCCAAACTGCTGAGAAAATGGGTATTGTTATTTCTAGTTGGAATTTATAATATGATTGATGAGATGAAACATCTTTGTATAAAATGACTCAAAAACACTTTAAAAAGCAATGTATAATGCATTTGGTATAAGCACGTTCAGCACAGAAGGG
>NW_007730170.1:0-4281 GCF_000696425.1 Galeopterus variegatus
ATATATATATATATATATATCTGGAACAGTATATATATATATATATATATATCTGGAACAAAAATCAATAAACACATCTTAATCTCTTAATTCCAATTTATGAAATTCTGCCTACTTATGGTAAACTAGTAGGCAAAAATGAAAAAAAAAAAGCATGTTTATTTGCTGATGAAATATAAAAGCTACAGAGAAAGACAATTCATGAATGAAGAGGGAAAAATATTCAAGAGAACAAAAAGTTTAAATGGTATTACCATACCAGAAAGGCAAATATTGCATTATTTCACTTATATGTGGAATCTAAATAAGTTGAACTCACAGAAGCAGAGCACTGAACAGTGGTTATCAGGGACTGAAGTGGGGTAGTAGTGGGCAGATTAGGAAAATGTTGACCATAGGACACAATATTTCAGCTCAATAGGAGGAATAAATTCAAGAGATATAATATACAACGTGGTTACTACAGTTAATAAGAATGTATTACATACAATGTGTGCATATTTCAAAACATCATACTACACACCATAAATATATAAAATTTTTATTTGTCAGTTAAAAAATAAATAATAAAAAGGTAATACCAAAAAAAGAGAAGATTTTTAAATGTCAATGAATTAAAATCAGAACAGATCATGAAGAATTGACTTATTAACATTATATATATTTTAAGAAATTTTTAAAAATTAGAGGAACAAAATAGTTATATTCAATACATCTCAATATATAGAAAATTTTCTGAAAAAAGAAATGTACTTCTACTTGAAAATATGTTGATCTTCAGAAAAAATGATCTTAGAAGAGTATATATTATGTCTATTTTTCATGTTTTTTACATTTTATAATTGAAAATATACATTTAATAAGTAAGGTATAAGCTGATATTTTGCCAAGGTAAAACTATATTAACTCATAGAATATCTATTAGGGGCATTGCATATATATGTTTTCATATTTTAAAGAAAAGATAGTAAATTGCATTTTTATAGGTAATTAATTGCTGGATATTGGACTTCATAATATTCCAGTAAGAGTTTTGATTAACTGTGCTGAAGTAAATGTTTACAAAATAGACAGTAGAACTGAGCATGTGCCCAGGTGAGTGCTGGCCCCATGCACTGATGCTGATGCAGGCACAGGCACACCCAAGCCTGCCCAAGTCTAGGAGGGGCCCACCCAACAACCAAAAGGCACCTAGGTGACTGCTGGCCCTGTGCACTGACCTAGACAGAGCATCAGGCCTACTCATGCCTGCCTTGGCCTAGAAGAGCCTGCACTGTCAACTGCATTGATAAAAGCAGAGGCTACAAATACAGGAGGAAGACTTTCCCTTCATATCTCACTCCAGAGTAATAGAAGCAACAAGTGTCCTACCAGAAGACCAAACACTGGTGAGAAAATACTAGAACTACAAATAAACAAGAAGATAGGACACCACCAAAGTAATATGGTGATTATCAAGTACCAGACCCCATAGAGCAGGAAACCCTTGAGATGTCTTAAAAAGAATTTTGAGCACTGATCATAAGAAAACTCAAAGAGATAAGAGAAGAATCAATTAGAGAGCACAATGAAAAAATAAAAAATATACAGGATGTGATGGATGAAATTTATGAAGGGACTAATACTTTAAAACAGAATGTAACAGAGCTCCTAGAGATATGAAGGATTCATTCAATGAAATAATAAAAAAAAAAAAAAAAAAAAAAAAAAAAAAAAAAAAAACAGAACAAAAAGCTTGAGTAGCAGGCTAGAGCAAGCAGAAGAAAGAATTTCAGACCTCAAAGATGGTCCTTTTGAAAAAATCTAGGCAGATAAAATAAAGAAAAAAAGAATTTTAAAAAATGAAAAAAATTTAAGAGAGCTAGCAGACGACCTCAGTCTCACAAACATCAAAATCATGGGTATTCCAGAAGGGGAGGAGAAAGGAAAAGGCATTGAAAACCCATTCAGGGAAGTAATAACAGAAAACCTTCCTGGTACAGGGAATGTTGCAGACCTTCAGATCCAGGAAGCCCAAAGATCTGCAAATAGATTCCATCCAAAAAGATCCTCTCCAGGACACATTGTAGTCAAACTGGTAAAACTCCAAGACAAAGAGAGAATTCTAAAAGCAGCAAGATGATGGAGGGAGCCTCCATCAGATTAACAGCAGACTTCTCAATTGAAACCTTACAGGCCAGAAGAAAATAGGATGATATATTCAAAATACAAATAGAAAAAATATTGCCAGCCAAGAATTTTATACCTAGAAAGTTTATCCTTCAGAAATGAGGGAGAAATAGTGTATTTCCCAGACAAACAAATATTATGGGTGTTCACTACCACACAACCAGCCCTGCAAGAAATTCTCAAAGGAGTTCTGCATCTGAAATGTGAAAAAATGATAATTACTATCACAGATTTACAAGAAAGAGCAAAACCTGTTGTTAGAACCAAAATGCAAACGAGAAAGAAAAAGAAGCTAAATCATGTCATCTCAAAAATCCAACTAACATGGATGATGAAAAATAAAAGGTGAAGAAAGGAACAAATAATATTTAAAACATCTAAATGAAAAGCAATATAATGAAAGGAGTAAAGCAATACTTATCAGTGACAACTCTATATGCAAATGAATTAAACTCCTGATTCAAAAGACACAGACAGACTGATTGGATTAAGAAGCTAGACCCAACTACATGCTGTCTTCAAGAGACCCACCTCACCTATAAAGACACACACAGACTAAAAGTGAAGAGATGGAAAAAGATATACCATGCAAATGGAAACCAAATATGAGCAGGAGTAGCTATTCTTATATTGGATAAAACAGACTTCCAACCAAAAACTATAAAAAGAGACAAAAAGGTCATTATATAATGATAAAGGGATCTATCCAGTTAGTAGACATAACAATCACTAATATGTATGCACCCCACCCTGTAGCAGCCTGATATGTAAAGAAAACACTCTTAGATCTAAAAAAAAAGAGATAAACCCTAATACAATAAATAGTGGTTGACCTGAACACACCTCTCTCAGCATTAGACAGATCTTTCAGGCAACAAGTCAACAAAGACACACAGGATTTAAACTACACCTTAGACCAATTGAACCTGGCAGACATGTACAGCACATGTCATCCAATAACTACAGAATACACTTTCTTCTCAGCACGTGGGACATTCTCTAGGACTGACCACATTTTAGGTCACAAATCAAGTCATGGCAAATTTTTAAAAATTGAAATCACTCCAAGTATATTTTCAGAACACGGTGAATTAAAACTGGAAATCAATAACAAGCAAAATTCTGGAAACTATTCAAGTTCGAGATAAACCCTAATACAATAAATAGTGGTTGACCTGAACACACCTCTCTCAGCGTTAGACAGATCTTTCAGGCAACAAGTCAACAAAGACACACAGGATTTAAACTACACCTTAGACCAACTGAACCTGGCAGACATGTACAGCACATTTCATCCAATAACTACAGAATACACTTTCTTCTCATCAGCACGTGGGACATTCTCTAGGACTGACCACATTTTAGGTCACAAATCAAGTCATGGCAAATTTTTAAAAATTGAAATCATTCCAAGTATATTTTCGGAACACGGTGAATTAAAACTGGAAATCAATAACAAGCAAAATTCTGGAAACTATTCAAGTTCACGTAAACTAAACAACAGGCTCCCAAACAACCCATGGGTCCAAGAAGAAATTAAACATGAAGTCAAATAATTTTTTGTCCCTAATTAAAATAAAGATACATCATGCTAAAACCTGTGGGATACTGCAAAAGCAGTACCAAGAGGAAAGTTTTCTTACTAACAAGATGAAAGACCTCTACAATGAACACTATAAAACTTTAAAGAAAGAAATTGAAAAAGACATATATAACTAGGAAGATATTCAATGTTCATGGATTAGAAAAATTAATATAGTGCTGGGAATATATCCAAAGGAATGGAAATCATCAAGTCGAAGGTATACCTGTTCCCCAATGTTCATTGCAGCACTCTTCACAATAGCCAAGAGCTGGAATCAGCCCAAATGTCCATCATCGGATGAGTGGATACGGAAAATGTGGTATATCTACACAATGGAATACTACTCAGCTATAAAAACGAATGAAATACTACCATTTGCAACAACATGGATGGACCTTGAAAGAATAATATTAAGTGAAACGAGTCAGGCAGAGAAAAAGAAATACCACATGTTCTCACTTATTGGTGGGAGCTAAAAAAATAAACAAATTAATTCACCCACAAACACACACAAAAACACACACACA
>NW_007730170.1:5270-13524 GCF_000696425.1 Galeopterus variegatus
AAAAAAAAAAAAAAAAAAAAAAAAAAAAAAAAAAAAAAAAAAAAAACGGGGGGGGGGGGGAGGAAGATATAACAACCACAAATTTTTTTTTCTTTTGAAGTTCTTACAACAAGCAAATGGAGGGGACACACTTGGGTGGGAGGGGGAGAGGGAGGCGGGAGGGAGGTTTCGGTGATGGGACATAATAATCAACTACATTGTATATTGACAAAATAAAAATAATTAAAAAAAGAAAGAAAAATTAATATAGTTATAATGTCTATTCTGCCCAAATCGATCTACAGGTTCAATGCAGTCCCCATTCAATTACCACTGACATTATTCACAGAAATAGAAAAAGCTATTCTAATATTCACATGAAAAAACAAATGACCCCAAATCATCAAAGCAATCCTGAGAAAACAAAATAAATCTGGAGGCATAATACTACCTGACTTCAAATTGTATTATAAAGATATTGTAAGCAAAACAGCATAGCATTGGCATAAAAACAGACACTCATATCAATGGAACAGAATAGAAAACTTGGGAATCAACCCACATATTTACAGCCAACTGATCTTTGACAAAGATGACAAGAATGTACATTGGGAAAAAGAATGCTTCTTCAATAAATGGTGCTGGGAAAATTGGACATCCATATGCAGAAAAATAAAACTGGATCTGTACCTCTCACCATATACCAAACTCAATTCAAATGGATTAAAGACTTAAATATAAGACCTGAAACCATAAAATTACTATAGGAAAACATAGGGGAAACACTCCAGAAAGTAGGACTGGGCAAAAACTTTATGAATAAGACCCCAAAATCACAAGCAACAAAAGAAAAGAAAAAATAAATAAATGGGATTATATCAAACTAAAAAGCTTCTGCACAGCAAAGGAAATTATCAACAGAGCAGAAAGACAACCTATTGAATGGGAGAGGAAAGCTCTCCACCACTGCCTTTACTCCTAGAGTTCACCATCAAGAGATTGTCTCCAGTTGTGTCAAAGCTAGTAGAATTGTTTCCCATGGTAGAGAATACCCTGGGAGATCACTAAAGGCACAGAGCTATTAAACTGCTGGATTGTAAGCAGACAGGGCTGCTGCAACTGCCCAAGGGCTGTCCCTGCTGAGAGCCCTCATGTGTCAGCCACATGGCAGGCTTCAAGGCACTCGGTGTTCTATGCTTCACCATGTCTTTCAGAGAAGATCCCTTTCCCTAACCCCAGAACATTGCTCCCAAAGTAAATAGTTCTTCTCTGAATACCAATGTCTAGTGTGTGTGTGTGTGTGTGTGTGTGTGTGTGTGTGTGTGTGTGAGAGAGAGAGAGAGAGAGAGAGAGAAAGATTCCTTTCAGTATGTTTATGGGAAGAATCCCTTTCCGAAGGACTACACTCTAGTCCAGAGGACAAATCTGAATATCAAAGAAAATATTCATTCTGACAATGGAACATTGTTATTTTTATTGAGCAATAGTTGCATGCTTTCCATTATGTATCCTACTAAGACAAGTTCTTTTCCAGGTTCCCCCTCAATTAATCTGTCTTCATAATCACCTCATGATTCCTCCAGATATGCATGTATGTATGTGTTGTATTTTAAGGCAGTTCCCATGAAGGATAGTTTGTGAATCCACCTCTGTGTATCATTGCCAATCAATCACAGAACTCATGCTTTACAATAGAAATGTATTATTGTGAACCTTAGGATTTCCAGTGAAAACTTTGTGTGTATGTGGGTAATTCTCAACACCAATTCAAGGTCAAAAAGTACTGTATGGATCATAGAGTCCATCGAGATGTAGTGGGGCACTTGTGGGAGAAAAGTTATTGTGAGACCTCATTATAAAAAAAAAATAAAATCTGAAAGTATTTTGTTTAAACAAGAGGCTATTAGAAAAATAAGATAGTTTCTCTACATAAAGGAAGCATTGTACTGTATGGATCATAGAGTCCATCGAGATGTAGTGGGGCACTTGTGGGAGAAAAGTTATTGTGAGACCTCATTATAAAAAAAAAAATAAAATCTGAAAGCATTTTGTTTAAACAAGAGGCTATTAGAAAAATAAGATAGTTTCTCTACATAAAGGAAGCATTATATATAGTAATTTTAAAGTATGGATTCTATTGGCAGAAAGTCTAGAGCTGGGTTGAAATCCCAGCTGTATCATTTATTTGTTTTATAAAACTTTAGCAATTTACTTAGGTTTTCATTTCTTACCTGTAAAATGGGGATAATATTATTTCCTGCTGCATGTATCTGTTGTGAGGATTAAATGCCTTAATATGAAGAAGATGCAGGGGCAAAAATAAAGAACACACAACCTGCTTGATATGAAACTAACATTTTGATCTCATTTGCATGGAACTGTCCAGCAGAGACGCGGCTGAAATACTTACATCTTTTTTTTCTTCCCGGAGGGAAGAAATAAAAACTATGTAATTTTCAAGAGATAAATATCCCTTTGAGTCTATTCTCTTTTTATAATATCCCTAACATGTCCTGAGTCCTTTTTTCCTTCAGATTTTCTTCTTCATCAAGTAAACACTTCTTCCACATGTAGGGTCATGTGTTAAGATTTTACAGGAGTTCCACACCCACACATATATATAAATCACAGTGTTAATCAGAGGTTTTCATATTGAAAGGATAGATTGATTTGAATAGGAATAAGTTTTTGGTAAGCTGTAGGGTATTTCAAAGTTTTCACTGAGCATTGAGATTTTTAATAGAGACTTGAGGTTTCCCAAAGATGTGGGCAATAGGTAAGTCTCTAAAAAGGTATCTATTATTTCCTGGTTCAAGTTTGACTCTGTAAAGTTGGAAGGCAGCTTATTATTCATGGTGGCATCCCTGTTTACATACATTGGATGATGTAAAATAACATAATACACTATAATCGGCATTACCTTTTTGAAGACCATCAAGAAGTGGTGAAAGAGAAACTACTACATTACTTTAGGATTAGAATTCCAGTCCCTTAGCCCATCAACATACCCACAGCCAAGGCCACAATGTAGCCATTTCTTATTAATGTGTCCTGCCACATAATTCTCACACACTTGGTTTTATGATCTGACGCATTTGGATTCCATGCATCTCTTCCTACTCCTCGGGTGCCCATGCCTCTTTTTTTTTTTTTTTCAAAATAAGGAAGGTAGAACTTCCTTAGGAGCCAAGTAGGAATTAATGAGACCTCCCTAGTAAAGTGCTTCAAGTCATAAGGTAAAAGACCTCCTGTGAGGGCAAACAATTATCTTTCCCAAACCAAGCCACCCATCTTATGAAAGTCTCTGCATATATCAGCTGATTCAGATCTATCTAATTGACGAGGTCATCTGAGGATGAAGGGTTTTCATTTGTAATTCCTTGATGGTCAGAGAAGAAATAAAAAGTTTCAGTTCTTTAAACCCAGAACAATTTATCCCAATATAAATTAAATGGTTCCCATTGGAAGTAAATGAAAGAGTAAGATTTTTATAACAACTGTTTTAAAACAGAATGATATTTTTGTCAGGAAAAGTAGCAAAGAGATCTTAAATCTCCTGGCCTTCATGAAGAAATGTAAAGTCACTTTCATTTCTATTGGCATTTTAGTGAGAAGACTCTCTTCGCTCTAAACTGGAGGTCACAATTTGTTTTGAATTTGAGCTGGAAATAAGATAACAAATATTGCCTAAGGCTTTATGGGATGCCTTTTATATCTGAATTAGATTAGACAGTCAGTAACTATTGCAAATCCTTTATTATTTTGTTTTTAAGCCCTAAAAATCAGAAGCAGTGCATACAGGCAAAGCACATTTAAAAGGTTAGAATTATAACACAAGGGCTCCATATATATCTTTTCTTATGTTACTCAGTTTATACAGGGAATAAACAGAAATTTCCTTTGTCTATTAAACCCCAAATTTTAAAAAATCATAGGTTTGTGCTGACACAGGTTATCCCTCTTAGCGCAGGGAGGGTTGAGGGTGAAACCTTCAGTTTCCTTAGAGAAAAAACTTTTATTTTTCCCCTTTTCGTTGGCAAACTTCATGTTAATTATTCTTCTGCACCTGCCTAATGGGGCTGAAGTCATTCGATTGTCATATTGTTGTAGATTGTTGCTTTGTATAATGTATCACCCCTGCTGTTCCATTAAAAAAATTCTATACTCTTCCATTATTCAGCAAGGCCTAATGATTATTCCAGCATTTGTACATGCTGCACTGTTATTTTGATTTTAATTGACTTCACTTTTTTAATTAAGCACTTTGGTTTTAACGCTGTTGTTGACAAAGCTTGGTTCTGTCATTATCAGTATTTGCTTCTATGTACATTCCAAACCTATTGACATTTTAGATTCATTATAAATGATAAGAGCAATATGTACACTAAAGTTTGTCATCAACTCTAACATGAATTCATGTCACATATTATTTTTATATAATGGTTTGCAGAATATTTTAAAGTATCATCTATTCTGTTTAGGGTATCTTTTAAAATTAAATTATCAAATCTTTAGTTTGAAAACTAAAAATAGAGATGTGTAATAATCTTTCAATGGAAAGACACATGTTTTGAATCATCAATTAAATATAGTCACATGTAACAAATACACACAGTGATACAATGTTATATATAAAAGACATTTAAAATTATGGTTTATATATATTTAAAAATTAGTTATTTATCTTTTACTTTGGAGGAGAATGTCTCCTTTCTTTAAATTATTTAAAGACTTGTACATGATTTATTAAATGTAAATCCATTAAAACTATTTAATTATCATAGACATTACGTTCTTTTAAGCATAGCATTGCACCCTGAAAGAAAATAACAGTACCTTTGTGAAACCTATTGAAATGCCTTTTTGGAATGATATCTTGGTCATTTGTAACAACACAAAATAATGAAAACTGGGTCATAGACAGAATAATCCAAGCTTTATTTAGTTGAGATGCTAGAAATTGCTGAACTGAAAGGAACTGGAGTGAGAACAATATGATGGTAAATTTTAAGATAAGTAATGTTTAAATATTTTAGAAAAAAAACTATATGAAAATGTTTCATGTTTTTCACCTGTCTCTGGACCAAATACATTTTGTAAAACTCTGTAAATGGTATAGACACACCTCATTATGGAGAAGATTGACTTGAGAACTCTTATTTCCCCTTTGCTATTTGCTTTTTGTTAATGGACGTGAATGAATGAATGAAAGGGAGGGTGAGTGAATGGGTCACATGGGATTTGACTGTCATTTGGTCATCTGAGGGACAGAGGACAAAGATTTAGAAACTGTCTCTGGACCAAATACATTTTGTAAAACTCTGTAAATGGTATAGACACACCTCATTATGGAGAAGATTGACTTGAGAAGTCTTATTTCCCCTTTGCTATTTGCTTTTTGTTAATGGACGTGAATGAATGAATGAAAGGGAGGGTGAGTGAACGGGTCACATGGGATTTGACTGTCATTTGGTCATCTGAGGGACAGAGGACAAAGATTTAGAAATGGGCCCTTCTGCCCTTGTATGGTGCAGGTTCATTGCCGCAGTTGCGATTGTTGATGAGCCTGCTGCTTGGGATTTATGTTCATCATCTCCCTATGTCTTGGCGTGCCTGACCCAGCTCTATTAGCATAACTTCCATTCCCAGTGACAACATGAATAAAAGATGACTGGTGTGACCTCAGAAAGTGCCAAGATAGTATTGATGTAATGAGCCCAATATCCACTGTTTTATGCATTGCCATACAATAGCAATCTTAATAAAAGGTTAAACAGCATTATAATGCGTGTTTCTTTGATATCTCTCTGACTCACTGACTTCACTTTTTCATTCTCTGTTGCTCCTTTGAGGATCACCAATAATGAAAGTTTTTTATTTGTTTTGTTTTTGGCATGTTGTCAGTCCTTTATTTTGGTGAGCTTAATATCAAACAAGACAAATAAATGAAAAAGTTTTACTTTTAGATTCTTCTCAATTTCAGAAAACATTTTCTTTCTTTTTCTCAGCATTGGTTTCTCTTCATGGAAACCATCATTGCTCATAAAATATAGAAATTATTGCATATTTCTGACTTGAACACCCCATTTTAACATTCAGAATTCTTTTCTACCAGTTCATTTTCTTGGCTTTCTATATATATATATATATTTTTGATCATGAAAATCTAAAATGCTGTCTTGTTACTGGAAGCCCCTCAATACCAGCCTTGTAATGCATTTCTCCTTTTTATTTTGATAGATTTTAAAGACCTGTTATGTATGGAATTTTTAGAAGCAGATGCCCTGATTATCTTGCTCCAAAAAGCCCAATGAAAAGAACTGCAAATGCATGTAGGAAAACAATCAAGAAATCCTCGTTTTCTGGAGCTTTCTGACCAAAAACAACATCAGTCAGTTAAAGTTTTCATCACCCTTTGTGTAAATAGGCTGTGTAATAGGCAGGGAAAAAAAGGAAGATGAGAACAGAGCAGGCACATGTCTAAAGTAATATCACACCTTGCCAACAGCATCCTTTATTATATTTTTCTTTAAAAGCAAAAGCACAACTAGACTAATAGTCACCCTTTTAACAACAAAGAGAAAATGGTGTGCTTTTTATACTTCTTTTAGATAGCATATCACAGGGCTCTTATAAGATTATTCTTTGCTTTCTTGCAAGGCTGTTACTTAGATGATCTGGAAATATGACAATATGTTAACAACTAACACTCTGTGCATCTTTGGACCTTATAGGAAGGTTAAAAAAATGTTTAAAAACAAACAATTGCTGAAACATCCTACTACTTCAAACCTCAAATTTTCTGCTTAACAGATTGGTTGTGTCATTCTACATTTTGAAAAGGTAATGGTGAGGCAACAAACAGGACACAGATTTTTTAAATATCTACCGTACCATGCCATATCATGTCTCATTGAGGTATTGCGTATCTAGCAAAACCGAAAGTGATCTGATATGAATTGACATGACATTATGCTAGTAGGCACTACTGTCAAAGACATGAATTTTTTAAATATCTACCGTACCATGCCATATCATGTCTCATTGAGGTATTGCGTATCTAGCAAAACAGAAAGTGATCTGATATGAATTGACATGACATTATGCTAGTAGGCACTACTGTCAAAGACATGAAATGGTAGTTTGGGTATTTCAATAAGCAAAGTTAATTAGATCACATTTATTGAGGCTTTGTCTTAGAAGAAAACAATCTATTCTGATAACTACAGTCTCTCTAATAGAATACTTGAGTAATGAGAAAATCATGTACTACTCCTATAACTACTGAAGACTTATGGGTGGTTAATTTTTTTTAAAGAAAATTCTAACAATGCTACATTATTTGCCTCCCTTCACTCTAATAGTGACTCCAACAAATGATATTTAATGAAGTTTCTTGTATGGAAAAAAGTTGTAGGAAAATGGAGATTTTCCTAAACATAATTAAGGCGGCATTTGATGTTTCAAAAGAGCCGTAGAAAAGAAATGGTATTCTAGACACACTGAGTCATATGGATTATTACACAACTTAGAAAGAGTTATTTGATGAGGACTAAGTAGATATGAAACAAACTCAACCTTGAGACTGCCAAAAAAAAAAAAAAGTCACTGGCTGCTGAAAAAATTGAAGCAGATGTCAGATGCAAGCAGCTGTGGCCTAGGAAATTCAACAAAATTCCAATATTCAAATTGCTTCTCTGGATAAAAACTGCTTGATAGCACAATTTCAGATTTGATCTGGACTGCCAGTGAACCATCTGCATAAAATGAAAGTAATCTGCTGACACTGTCTATACAGGTAGGCATCAGCATCATTTGTTTGGGAAAAAAAAAAAAAAAACACTGATCAGACGTTTTCTGGGGAGCTTTTCAAAAAAGTATTATAGTTATTAACCCTAGTTGTTAGAATAGTGAACACTAGAATAGAGAGATTAAAAGTGTTGTCTTCATTGTGTAAGGACTGTTTGAAAAAGAAAAGAAAAATCCTTCACCCTAATTTTAGGCTTATAATGGAAGATTTTGTGTAGAGATTAAGAGTGAGAATATTGGGAAAACTACGTTCCCAGCATCAAGGAAAAAAGGATGATCAATCTGTTAAATCTGACCTTGGGAGACTGATAGAAATATGCAATAGGTTAACAAGCAAATTGTTAGGGAAATTGTGAGCTTTAAAAATTCAGTATCACAAGCAAAGAAAAACTCCCTGGAAGGTCATTAAAAAAAACACTTTTTATTGTATCCAGCTCTGTGTTAGATAAAATAAACATATGTAGAT
>NW_007730170.1:13980-27573 GCF_000696425.1 Galeopterus variegatus
TTCAGTATCACAAGCAAAGAAAAACTCCCTGGAAGGTCATTAAAAAAAACACTTTTTATTGTATCCAGCTCTGTGTTAGATAAAATAAACATATGTAGATGCTAAAAGGTTGCTCACAAATAGGTAAGCTTGGGGCAAAAGTCTTTCATAATTCAAGATACATCAGCCTTGGCAGTAGCTGAGAATAAGAGTGAGTAATCAAAAGTGACCCAAACAATGACACCAGAGTTTCCAGATGGTATAGAAAAAAGTCCATAATTTATGATTGCCGGTGCAGTAAATAAATCTAAAACAATAGGCGTGGATGGGGAAGCAGACACAGCTGACCAAAAGAGCAGTTGTAATGCAACCCACAGAAAGCTTGGTGCCAGAAGTAATTGACATAGTCGTCAAATCAATTTCCTAGGGTGCAGACACTCAAGCACTCAATCTGATTCTGTATGCTGCACAACATTTGGATTATACAGCTGCCTCTAATTCAGATAGCCTTAGCTCAATGTGAATCCAATTCAAGGAACTGTCTGGAAGCGAACAGTAATTATTTAGGCTTCCTTTCTGCAGGTTTACTGTTTCCTAGTCAAATTACTCTCTTTGGAATTGCAAACATTTCATATTAATTGTTTAACATTCAGCTGATATTTTTTCTCCTTCTATGTCACCTAACTCAATGACATCCACAAAATCCATGATCTTCCTTCCAGGGAACCAGTGGAATACTGTTTGAGGACAGGAAAGCCTTATGCATAGTATGATGTTCTTTACACTGACTATGGGATCAGCCACTTGATTGCAAATGTGTCATACCTACGTGAAGGAGGATTAATTAATTACTTTTTCTGTATTTCAATTCAATGTATTTATTCAAAGATAAAATTAAATAATCTTTTGCTGCAAATCATTTTACTGGCATTCATTCATTCATTCATTCACTCATTGATCCAATGTTAAGAGTGTCTTCAGCACACCAGATACTTGATTAGACGCTGGGGTATGGAGATAACAGACAAAAGTCCTCTCTTCAAAGAACTCACAGCTTAGTGAACTAACAAGATTGGTAAAGAATCATGTGAAAAGAGAGAGAACACAAAGGTCAGGAAAGGGACAAAGTCCCTAACCCAGGTGTGGATGAGGTGGGATTGGGAGAGGAGTAACAAAAGGATTTTGAAGATGCCATCATTGCCATTGACATTTGAAGAATGAGAAAAATTTTGCCAGGTTGAGAAAAGATTGATAATATTTCAGGAAGGTCCAACACCAAAAATAGTATGGCATTTTCAGGTAATCACATACTTAGTGCATTTGGAACAGAGTTTGGCAGCAAGGAGGGTAGAAAGTGTTGGGAAGAGAAAAAAGGATAGGTATAAACCAGATGGCAAAGGACAAAAGGTGGGAAGTGCTTTACCACTTAGAATACTTTCACTCACTGTCTTTGACTTGATACTTATGGCAGCTTATGAGGTTACAATTGTTCCTATTTGAAAATGAGCAAGAATCAAGGCTAAGAGAGGTTTTATCATTTACCCAAAGTCACAAAGCTGGGAATTAGGCTCAGGTCTATCTACTTTAAAGACCACAGTCTGAATACAGCATTACCTGGCTGCTCAGTTGAGGGGTTCCCATGGTACTGTGCTCAGCCACTTGTGACAATTTTCAAACTTCTGGAAAACCGAAAAGGGGGATGATGGGTTTGACAGCTGTATGCAAGAAGGAGAAGGTGAAGGAGAAAGACTAAGTGAAATAAAAAGAAGAGAGGAAAAGAATGTATTTTAACTTCAAAATGCTATAAAGATAAAACAAACCGGTCAGTATCCTCTGAGGTATGTGGAAAGAAGGGAATTTCACGGGGGCTGCATCAACAGAATTTCTATTGCTGCAAAAAAATCTTCATGAGAGCAGATTAGTAGGTGATAAATCACATCATTAATGAGGTATTTATTTGCTATTAATTTAACATTCTAACTTTAGAAGTAGAGAAGGCTGAAGGGCCAGGAAAAAAGAGATAGCAAGTTGATCATGGGTGCAAACTGGCTGCGCCATCACCTACTACAAAGATGGAAACAATCAGGATATGACAAAAAACTGTGGATTAAGAAAGCAGTGAAGACACAAGAACAATGTCTGAAGTTGAAATCCGGAAAGAATTTTGAAAAACAATTAAAAAATAATAATAATAAATAGCATAGCTCACAAAAGCAAAAGAATCAAAAACATAAGGAGAAAAACAACCAAATTGCAAAAAAAAAAAAAAAATGAAAATGAAAAAAAACAACTAAAGGGTGTAATCTTGATTTTTTAATAAAATAAATTTTTGTATACATTTACAGAATACTACTGCCAGTTGTAAAAAAAAACTAGAGAATAAGATAGTGGGAAAGAAAAGAGAGAGAGAAAATACTTTTACTTCATTGAACAACCACAATTTGTATTTTGATGTACTTCCCTTTAGTCATTTTTCTCCCTATATTTTTACATAATTGTGATCATAATGTAGAAGCTTTTGTTTTTCTTTTCCTGTAGTATTTTAGAATAAATATTTGCAATGCCATATAATCAAACATTATAAATATTTCCTTTCAAGCATAATTTAATGGCATCAGAAAACAGTTTACTTTTGCTTATCTTTGAAAATAAGTATTTTAGTTAGTGGTTAATTTCCAAATGTATGAGATTACCTGTTTTGTTGTATTTTAATTTAAGATTCAGATAGCCACAGAAACAATTTACTCTTTATAAGTTATTTAAACATAAATAATATCAAAAAGATTAGTGAATAAATTATATAAATATGAACTGTGTGCACAGGTATTTTCTGTTTTGTCCAGTAATTCAAATAATGAAGGAAATCTGTTTTTCTACTCTCCTTGAATTTTACTGAGACAATTCAGAGGCAGGTTAGCATCCATAGTCCACGTCATTTTCACACATGATTTGATTTATGCTTGGAATCAAACCACCTGCAAGGAGAAAAAGATGTGCTGTGGGGGAATGTATAGACTTTATTAATACAAAAATACAAAAACACACAAGGCATATATTGTTGAAAATACCTATTTCACTATCCTTTCTACTAAAACATCTGGGATAACCACAGCTCTTGGCATATCTCAGTAGCTAGCGGTTTCAAATATACTGAAACTGGTTGTATAGGAATTTGTAATTCTATGGTAGATTGATCCTATGGCACTTGATTAAGTTTTTGTCTAGGTTTAAAATAAGTTTAATTTATTACAATTATAATAAATCATTGCCAAAATTAACTAAACATTACCTTTCAGTCTCTATGTCAGTTAAATTATTTCAAATTAAGTTTTAATGCAATATATCAGATTCTCTTTTGTCTACCATAAATAAAGTCATTTATCACAGGGAGAGAATGACAACACCAGCGTTTTTAAAAAGTGAGGATGAGATGTTCTTCTGAAATCCCCAAAGGAGACAACTTATTAGTGAAATAGTTATCCATTCTCAGTATTTGCATTGAAATGCACTACAAAGAATAAGTCTATTCAAATTACAGTGGCATACATTTGGGGAAAAAAATAGAAGAAAAGAAATGTGGAACTATTTGGACTATTTGAATTACTAGATTCAAGATTTCAGATGAAGATATTCAGGGCTTTAAAATGTTTCTGCTTCTAAGCAGAATTCCACTGACCACAGGGTCACTACGTTAGTTCATTCAACAAAATCTTTTTCTGTGCCAACCACTGAGTAAACAGAAGTGAACATAACAAGCATAGCTTATGGAGCCTTGACATGACATATTTTCAAAATTTTTTTTCCAAATGACAAAAATAGTCAAATTCATTATATCATATGCTGCTGAAGTCACCTGAGCTACACTTTTTTCTTCATATGTATGTGTAACATCTTGGCTAGGTTGGTTGTAAAAGAGGGAGGTCTACTGATATTTAGAATTTTATGTGAGAATAAGACAATGATGACAAACAAGAACCCTGTAGCTGAAAACATTTTGATCTCTCAATTTACATGTTTAATTGGCCTAGTTGTATTTTTTTGATATTTAAAGGCACTGGGCAATCTTTGAAGAAAAGATTTCTCTTTGACCAATTGCATTTCCTACAATATTTTTGGTAGTTGTATTTTTGACCCATCTTCACTTTCCCAATTTCAACATATTGATTCAACCAAAATAACACAGTTTTAAACTAATGCGGTACATAAAGGAGAGGTTTGAAAACATCATTATATTAATTTTAATTCATATTACCTATTCCTCTCAAATAAATATCTTGAGTTCTAAAGCTCTAGAAGCAATGAAACATCTTTGATGTAAATAAGAATACTCTAATAATTAACCCCAGAGTTTTTTTCAGCACTAAACATAAAAGCAAAATGAATCAGTGTTAATGATGAAGGAAATTTCAGACCCCATAGCTCTAAGGTATCAATATTTTTCTTTTCTCTTAATCAAAAGATGTATCCATTATATGTACTTTTAATGCATTTTTTTTTCCTTTTTGTCTTTTTTTTGTGACCGGCAACAGATCGCAACCCTCAGTGTCGCGCCCGCAACTCGCTCAGCCAGTGAGCGGGAACCGGTCTGTATGTGGGATCTGAACCCTCCGCGGGAGCGCCGCCGCGCTCCCAAGCTGCGCACTGTAGCAGTGCGCCACCGGGCCGGCCCTTTTAATGCATTTTTTAAGGAAACTTCTCTAAATAGTTTTTGAATGAATGATGTTCATAATAGTGTTTTTTTCAAAACTCATGCTGTGGAAAAATTTCTTGTGATTTTTCTGTCCAATTGACATAATGCATTTATTTAAGTGAGGCAAATGACTAGCCTCTAAACCCCACTGCCAGTATCTGGCTTCAGAGAGCACTGCTCACCGTGGAGTAGTTACTAAACACTTTTTATTGGTGTTGCTACCAGGTCTAATTCTTAGACCAGTTTGTTATCCTCCAGTTGCTAATAGAGTGTGCTACAAAATAAGGATGTGGGAAATTTGTTGATTCATCTGTCTTACTCCCTATACTAAGTGTGGGCTACCTCAAGATGTCACCACCGTTCAGTAGTTCATCTTTATTAAAAGTAGAATTAATTCCATTGTACCATCGTTCAGATGTGCAATTCAAAGGAAGACATTTGTCTTTCCTGTGTGACAAACATAGATGTGTCAATGAGTACTTGAAAAACAAGTACATATTTGTCTACCATGATTATAAAATTAACATGTTGTCTAGGAGAAAATGTATTTTTAATAATAACCCAAGTGATGCATTAGTGAACATGCCGATAAAAGGTATGTGAAACTTAATTTCTTTGAAATGAGAAGCTTGTCATATACTTCCATACTGTCTGGAAAACAAGAGGTTACACGATGGGTCTAGAAGGTGGCAAGCTTTAGTTAAAATGTTAATTGAAACAGAAAGAATTAAAACATTTTAAGATTTATGGCTGTATCTTATAAATTTTTACTGAGTATCTGCCCACAAGGAAGACATTGCCAGAACTATGCCAGGTGTTTAGGAGACTGTGAAGGCAATGGCAGTGACAAAGGTAAATCTAGAAAGACTTTACCTTATTTAGAAGTGGAGTTCACCTTATTTATTTCTTCTAAGAGATAGTACCTCTCTCTGGTGCAAACAGCAGGTTTGTTTGCTGTCCAGTAGAATAAGAATAATGTGTCCCTCCGGGGCAAAGTTTGGGAAAGTTCGCTTGGTGAAAGATTTGAGTGTTCTTGTTCAGGATTCCTGAGCTGTGATTGAAACCCACTGTATGTGCAACATCTGTCTGTCACCCTGGGGAGACTTGAGGGACAGGAGCAGCCCAACGTGCGGCTCATGCTGCTGCTGTGCAGTAAGAAACAATGTCTTGGGATGCAGGAAAGTAGCCAGCTAACCTGTCAGTGTAGAGAAGACAAAATCTCAGACCCTTCACAGCATTGACACGTCCATGTGGAATTTTGGTGGGGAAGGGTTATGTAAGTACAATTTCTTATTTTCTGAACTAAAGCAGTTAGCCTACATTTTCCTAGTATTTTAAATTTGCCCTTTCTCTTCCACATTTTCTTCTTCTTCTCCTGTGTGTTTCACTGTTTCCACATCTGATTGATGCATTTTCTGTACCATACATACTGCTCCCTAAGCTCATTAAGGTCTTTGCTGACAGCTTTTACTAGACCAATATGTGCTTTGACACTCTGTACTCTACCTGTGCACTCACAACACCAATTGTAAAGAACTCAATCGGGTTATAATGTTTTTCCCTCTTGATTAGATGGTTCCATGCTCTCTCAACAGGCTCTGCAGGGCTCCCATCAAAGACCCAATTGGTCTAGACAGTAAGAAAAACTCAATCTTTGGGTGGGATTTTAACTGTTCAGAGAGGTAGTGCATTGTCGCAAAATGAGCCATGTGCCTTCCAGAGGGTTAGAGCTATTTTCTTTTTATTTTAATATAATGACCAAGAAGAACCAGATGTTGCATAGAATTATAAGTATGGGACCAGATATTAGAAAGTCACTCAGGATGGAAAATCCCTGTATCGGTTGCACAGCTGACTACAGGAGACACATGTCAAGCCACACTTGAGATGTCACCTCAAGGTGATTCACATATGGTGGTTCAACATATGGAAATGTAATTCTGTTATTTCCTAAAACTAACTATAAAAGTACAAAAACAAGTTTCAGCTCAGAAAAACACTGGCCCCTTGGTCTTTAGTACTCTGTACAGACATTGTGGAGAAGTTTCAAACAGCATGCTTCTCAGTGTGGCATGATATTAAATTTAGTCAATGTGTGAAATCTCTGCAAAAAAATAGGTGGGAGAAAGGATGCAATTTTATTCTGCCAAATAATTCCTCTGAGCCATAAAAATAAGCACTAGCAACGAGTCTGAATAAAACTAAGGTGGTACTAATCAGAACATTCCATGAAGTAATTTTATATGCTCAGGAATTTCTTTTAGCTTTTTCTAGCTTTATACTTTAGAGACTCTGTTGGATTTCCCACTCTTAGTCTTTTGGAGTTTATTGTCTCAGGAAGACAAAAAGGAAGGTGAAGACTACAGGAGAACATAAAGGCCCATAATGTCACCCGTGCAGTCTCTGCACTGAGACTAGATTAAAAAGGGTTTTATATGAGGTTATTTGGGTAGTTTCTAAATTAATATTCAATGGGTAAGTGTTCATTTGTTTATGTTGCGATCCATTCTAGAGCAAAAGATAATCACATTGATAAGTTCCAAGGTGTCCGTAAATCGAGGCAAAGTTAACAACAACAACAACAACAAAAAAAAAAAACAGGATAAAGAGAAACTTCTTCTACAAGTTCAATAATTTCCTTAACTTTTTTTCAAGGTCAGATTAATTTGGGTTTTTTGATGAATACATCTTCCCTTCATCCAATGTAAGGAGCCCCCAGTATGCTCCTAGCATGGGATCAAAGTGTTATGACCACAGCACATGAAATGACTGAAGGATTTCTTCTCAATTTAGTCTTGAGGACTCTGAGAACTTAGCTACAGAACAGAAAATGCCCTCCTAAATCAGATGTACTATGTGCTGGATCTGATCCTGATGAATTTCACATCTACAATTTACCTTTCAAAAGTGACAGTTATAATCCAGATCACAGCATTTCTTCCCAACAACACACAATTGATTCTTCACTTCTATTTTGTTTTGCAAATGCAAAACAGGCATTCAGAGGCTAAGTATCAATACCATGAAAAATGGAGAGATGTCAAGAAGAACCATTTGCAGATGACCATGTGCCTTCTCTAAGAGCGTTTACACAGCTCAGCAAATACATGGCATGTACTTGTCTAGAGGAAAATCGACTGCAAATAAATTATTAAGCTTTTCCTACCAGTGGATAGGACATTTTCACATAGACTGCAATGCGTGTCATCACATACAGCTAAAGGATAAACAGGCATGGACCCGCTTGAGAAAAATTGATAGTGACTGGTACATCCTTATTCATAACCACTTCTTTCCAGATTAAGAAAGCTTCAAACAGCAATTCCTGTAATAATCCTATAGAACCCTTTACAGAACTCCAAAGTCACCAAAAAAAAAAAAAAAAAAAGAAAGAAAGAAAAAGAAAAGAAAACCATCACTGCTTAGAAACTAAGATTTTTAATTTGCTGGCTCAGATATTTGCTGAACGGCCAAACCAGATTGTATTATAAGGAGAGGGAGGTGAGTTGGAGTGTACAGCTGGCTAGATGGTAAAAGATGAAAACCTATTTTCTTATTATTTTATGCTCAGAACATCTGAATTGCTCTTTTCATTCCTATGAGCAATTCTATTCCCCCTCAGTCACAGACATCTATTTGCCTCTGTTTATGTTGACAAAAGGAGATTATCTGAGACAATAGGTGATTGGCAACTTTGATTTAGGAGACCAGAGAGGGTAGTGTAAAACTCGGACCTAAGCAAACAATTTTTTTTCCATTTCCAAAAAAAAACAGCTGGCTAGATGGTAAAAGATGAAAACCTATTTTCTTATTATTTTATGCTCAGAACATCCGAATTGCTCTTTTCATTCCTATGAGCAATTCTATTCCCCCTCAGTCACAGACATCTATTTGCCTCTGTCTATGTTGACAAAAGGAGATTATCTGAGACAATAGGTGATTGGCAACTTTGATTTAGGAGACCGGAGAGGGTAGTGTAAAACTCGGACCTAAGCAAACAATTTTTTTCCATTTCCAAAAAAACCCCAGTAATAACTGTTAGGAGGTGATGAAGAGATAGGTCCTCGAGAGAAAAAAACCAAACACACAAAAACACTCACTATATGTCAGTGTGAAAAATGTGTCAAGGATGGGCAATGGTAGAATATAAAGAAAGAAAGTATTGAGAGTCTGCCTTTGCAATGAATATCAGCAAAAGCTATGAAGAAGAATTCTGTGGGCAGCCCAAGCCTCCACTCGGAGCAAGACCACTGAGTTGGATTCATGCCCCACCCTCTCCATTTGTTTATGCCAACTCCTACTGTGCTATACTGCTCTCCACACTATCCTTTTAAAAATAAATAAATGAATAAGTAAATAAAATATTCTCATAGCAAAAACTCAAAGCACAAAATATTCTGTGAAAGGACGTCTTTTCATGTCCCTCTTCCCCAGCGTTCATGTTTCTCTCTCTAGCAGCCACCATGCATTGCTGTTGAATCTTTGAGGATGCTTTCAGAATTATTCGATGTAAATACAAATAAACACAGCATACATACATTTTTCCCTTTTTAATGCAAATTTCAGCTTACTATATACATTATTTAACATCTTGGGTTTTTTTCCACTTAATCGTGTAGCTTTATAAAATCAGTTTATAAAACATTGCTTCATTCTTTTTAAATGGTTGAATATTTTCTCATAAGTGAGTGTAACAAACTTTGACCGATCTTCAACTAAATTATACAATTAAGTTGTTGCAAGTAATTTGACATGCATCATGTCTTACATGTCAGGTTACACATCTTTGAATTTTACAGTTAGATACATTTCTAGAAATGAAATCCTGAGTTTAAAAAAACTTCCATTTTTTATTTTAAATTTTTATTATTAGCATATTCATCCTTACAAATCATGATATTTCTTTATGTTCTTTGCCCAGCCTATCACTTTCCAAACCCCCTCTCTCCCTCCACTCATCTTAATTTTTATTTCCAAATTGTCCTTTACAGGGAGTTGTATTAATTTACATTCCCACCAGCAACATGTGTGTTTCCCCCATCTCCTGGCCAGCACAGTACATCCTGAGACCCTGCCAATGCACATTTGGGTCTCTGAGCATCTAAAAGGTAAAAACAACATGTCAGATTAGTTTTAATATAAATTTCTATTTCATCGGGCTAAGTATTTTTTTTTCTTTTCTATGAATTGTTTTTTCACATCTTTTCACCTTTTTCTTTTGCATTGTCAGACTTCTACATATGGATTGGTAGGAAACTTTTCCATTTTAAGGGGCTATCCCTTCTATATTACATAAATTGCAATTATTTTTCTTAGATTGACATTTGTCTTTTGACTTTATTTTTAATCCCAAAGGAATTATTTGTATGTAGTCGATTAAAGCAATCATTTGTTTTAATGACATCAGGGATTGATTCAATACTTTTTTTTTTTTTCCTGGCGGCTGGCTGGTTCAGGGATCTGAAGCCATGACTTTGGTGTTACAAAGCTGTGCTCTAACTGTAGGGCCCCATAAAACCCCAAAGGAGACATTCCCTAAAACATGGTGCCTTTCCAGCTTCTCTTCCGGGTCCTAACATTCCCGCCGGCGCCAAAGTATGGCCTATCAAAATCATCACCCGCCCTTCCGACCAATCAGCCACTGCCCCGCGTACTAACCACCCTCTCCCAGAACTCAGCTCTCTATAAATGTATGCTTCACCCTCAAATAAAGCGGAACTTCTCCAGGGAATTGTCAGCTCGGGTCCTGTCATTCTTTTACTAACCAACTGAGCTGACAGGCTAGCCTGGTTCCATGTGTTAAAAATCTCAGAAAAATTCCATTTGTTGTAGTAATTTATGGTTGCATTTTTTATTTTCACATTTACATCTTTGTTCCATCTGTAATTCATTTCTGAATAAAAAGTAGAATTAAGATCCATATTTTTTGTTTGTTTCTTTTTCCAAATAGCTATTCTATTTGGTCGTCTTCTCATTATTTTAAAAATAATATTGCTTTACTGTTTTGAAATATTAAGTGTATCATAAATGTTTTTTATGTATGGGTCCATTAGTATATTTTCTATTCTGTTCCATTGATTTGTATACTCATGTTCCAGTACAAAATGAATTTAATTGTTACCACTTTATACCACATCTTGATATCTAGCAGGGCAATTCACCTCTCAGGACTGTTCAGAGTGTTTTGGTTATTATTGCTAGTTCAAGTTTTCTGTACGAATTTAAGAAATAGCTTACCTAATTTTAAAAAATGCCATTTTGTTTTATAGTGGTCACGTTTACTTTATATATTTACTAAGGCAGGATTGAGATCTGTATATCAACAAGTATTATGTATGACAGTGAATATTCCAAAAAAAATAGACTTTCTATTTCTTTAAGTCTCCTTCTGGGTTCTATAGTAACAATTTACAGATTGTTTATTAAAACATCATGAATATTGCTTTTTACATTCAGTCCTATTTCATACACATTGCTACCACTGAAATTGTAGACTTTTCTTCCATTATATCTTCAAAGTGGCTGTTGTTTTTGTATAAAGACTATTGGTTTCTACATTAATTTATTTTTCTTTTACTTTTTTCTTGACCTCTGCTGATAAATAAATTATATTCTGCTGATTGCCTTTTCTTCCCAGAGCTATTTTATCTCTGGTTAGTGCTTTTCTGTTATAAAACGTACTTACTCTATAAGTTTTAAATTCCTGGGAAAATGTTTGATTGTAATTTTTCTGTCTTGTGGCAAGAGTTTTTCTTTTTACATGTTTTTCACCTGTCATTTGTTTTTCTTTCCTTGCCTCTCGTTTTACATGTGTGTGTGTGTTTGTGTGTGTGTGTGTGTGTGTTATCTTTCTATAAATTCTATTCTTTATTATTGCTAATTATTGAGGGATATAATTTCTTCCTCACCATCAATTTTTAAGAGATTTGTGTCAAACAATTCCAGGGCCATATAGCAGGAGATGATGGTGTATTTTTTTTTTTTCACCCTAGCTCCAAATTTGGCATTATTAGTCTGCTCCCAGCCTGTGGAGATTCCTCTGCCTGTCCTCACTGACAGATGGTTTCCTGCAAATATGGTTTATCTGTGTGATTCTTAATTTCTCCTTAGGACCAAACCAAGCCCAGGTATGCTCACCAGATAATATTGGTAATTTTTCTTGTCACAGTGAGATTTCTGATTTTAGACATCACTCTGAATAAGTGTAATGTGTCAGCTTTTTCTGTCATCTGCTGCAATGGGTATTTTTTTTTTCTGTATGCTCTCAAACCATTATTAAATTTTCATTGCTTTTGGAGACCTTACTCTGATTGTATGCTGCAAAATTTTAGCTGTCTCCTAGTTTGTTTGAAAATCAGAAGTGCTTTTCTGTTTCATATTTTTTTGGCATTTGAGGGTATTTTCCATGAGAAGAGAGTAATGCTAAATTTACTTCACCCACCTTAGACTTCCCTATGAACTATAAGTTTAGGGCATTTCCAGAAGTGACACAAACCCCAAAACAATAATATGTGTCCTATTGATGGATAGTGATATTTAATATAAGGCAATATTACTTTTACTATTAAATATATTACAAGATTTAAAAAATGGAATAGTGATTTCTTTTTTAAACATAAAGGTTTCAATTTATTCAACAAGTGCTAATAGAGTGTCTACTATGTTTCAAAGACTAGAATACAGCCAAGAAAAACCAATATCATTACTGCATTATTGCTTTTCTTAAAGCACTTAGGCTATTGGGAAGACAGACAAACCTGATAAAAGATTATGGAGAGGGGCACTTGACTGAACCTGAAGAATAATGTAAAACTTCCTAGAAGAGGTAAAAGTTTAACTGAGTCTTGAAGAATGAATAACAATTAACCAGGCAAAGAATTGAGAAAAACTCTTTCCTGTCAAAAGAAGTCTATGATCAAAGACACAAAAGCGAGAAGCACCATGGTGTGGTGAATAGGTTCTTCCATGTCTGAGGCCATGCCAATCTGAAATTCCTGGATTTACTATGAATTACTATGAATTACTTATGCCTTAGAATTACTATGTATGTAAGCATCTCTAAAACATATTTTCTTTTGTTTTCAGTTTAAGACATTCTCATCATAGAAATTTGTCCCCTTCCCTGCTGTTCAAAATAATAATTATTTTTAAAGTTATTATGTGACTTGAATCTAAATTTTGCTTAATTCCGTAAGCCTTTCTGAGAAGCCATTATTTGCCTGACAAGGTGCATACTTTTGTGGAGGATATAAAGACAGCAAAACTTTGTTTCTATCCTCAAGAGCTTAAAACTTTCATACTTGGAGTAAGTATAAGGAGAATGAGCCTCTTCGGCTGTCACTGCCAAGCTCTAACTCATCTGCTCCTGTTGTTTATTTTATCATTTTTATCGTGGAAGAAATACTGTGGGAGCTCCAGCCCGAGGAGAAGGGGGTTAAGGAAGGAGGTCTCTGTAGCACGACTCTTACAAAGCAGACCGCCCACAAATTGACCGGTGGAAAAGCACCCAGGAAACAACTGGCTACAAATGCAGCTCTTAAGACTGCGCCCTCTGCTGGAGGGGTGAAGAAACTTCATCATTAACAAGCCTGGTACTGTGGCACTCCATGAAATTAGACGTTATCAGAAGTCCACTGAACTTTGATTCACAAACTCCTATTCCAGCGTCTGGTGCGAGAAATTGTTCAGGACTTCAAAACAGATCTGCGCTTCCAGAGCGCCGCTATTGGTACTTTGCAGGAAGCAAGTGAGGCCTCTCTGGTTGGCCTTTTCGAAGACACCAACCTGTGTGCCAACCATGCTAAACGTGTAACAGTTACGCCAAAAGACATCCAGCTAGCACGCTGCATATATGGACTACGTGCTTAAGATTCCACTTTGATGGGAAACATTTCATTCTAAAAAAAAAAAAAAAAAAAAAAATT